>NC_092428.1:6257884-6457884 GCF_036169615.1 Heliangelus exortis | reverse complement strand
CAAGAGTGGCGACCCTTGGAAAAGGCAGGGTCCAACCAGATATGAATCATTTTTCTTTGCATACTTTAAAGGAATTACTAGTGATATGCACGGCTGTCACTGCAAACTACATTTATGGATTTGCAAGTCATTTCCATAAATCAGCGGCATTGGATCCATCAGAAGAGCAGAGCCCGGCGTCGGTGCGAAGATGATGGAGCTCTCTTTGAACGTATAATGAAGTGTTCCAAGGGCTGCAGTTATTTTTCTGCTTGTTAAGGATTTTTTTTCTTTTTTTTTTTTTCTTTTTTTTTTTTTTTTTGGAAGGGGAGGGGTCTTTTTGGATTTGATTTTAAATTAAAACGTCACCAAGAGATGTTTTATTGGTGATCACAGTTATGATAAATTTATGCTTCAATAATTACTTTTCACGGCATATCGATTTTCTCTGGCAAAAGCTTTTCTCCCTCCTTCCCAAGCCCTGTCTCCCATTTCCCGAACAAGGCAGAACTACCCCCACCTCATCTCCCCAGGGAAGGCTCTGCAGCAGAAACACAAGCAGGGCTGGGAAAACCGAGTGGCCATGGCGAGGAAGAGAGCGAAGGGGCGGCTGAAGTTCAGATGTGACCCACTGTCATGCAGCAGCACAGGTGGGGAAGCCCCAAACCAGGTTCCCCTCTGCACCCAGATTCCCTCCCCAGATTCTCCCTGAGTTCAGCAGGGCTGTAGATGGAGGGGTTGCCCCACCTCACTGGCCGCCCCACAAACTCCTCCTGAATCCTGGCCTGGAAAGAGGACCAGGCACATGGCAAAGAGAAGGTCTCATTGCAATGGGGCCATAACCCCCATGATTACAAGTGCTCTGAACGGTGCCCCACTGTGCAAACACACCCTTTGCCAGGGACCCAGTTGCTCCCTCCACAGCAAGTCCACCTCAGTCTCACTTCTCTGTTCTTATGAACCCACTAACCCACTGTTGGAAACACCTTCACAGCATTCCAGAAGATGCAGAGGGTTGGTGAGAGGTTCATAGACCAAAGTAATGCCAAGGCCATACTGAACCAGGACAAGTTTGTTGCACAGATTTAAAAAATATGATTATTATAATCAGACTGGAGTTTTCTAAGATGTCATATTCATCCAAATAAATCACTTCTGCTATGTCCTTTCCCAGCAAAGCCAATATTCCTCTCATCTCTTCCCCACTCCATTTATTATGGAAATAGCTTTCCCCTTGGGAGGGACTCACACCATGCTCAGAAGACAGAGCAGTGAGAACAGGACAGTGCAGGGCAAGTCACCACAGAAACTTTAAGCCTGTGCCTATTCCCCCTCCAGACCCATTCACAGGGTTTCCCTCTCTTTACTATTATTAGCTGGCTGCTGTTCTCCTTTCCTTCAGGAGGAAACTCAGGAGTTTGCCTGTGTTGGCAGCTCATGTCCCAACTCCCACATTAAAAATTACAGGTAGTGGCATGTGGGTGGATCTATCAGCTTGTCCCCTATTTTTTTTTTATTTTAAAGCATGGAATAGAAGGGTGCACAGCACTCTTCTTACTCCCAAATGATAAATGCCAAAGCCCAGAAGTCCAGCAGCCAGTTAGGGCAGAGTGTATCACCCATGCACTGAGAGCAAGGGGAGGCCAGAACAGTGTGGTGAAGGACCAGGGGATAAGTGGAGCCCAGGGCACTCTGCACACCCCTGGCTTGGCCTGGCCTGGCTCTGCAGAAAGTCTGGAGGAAGCAGCATGCACCCCACAGGCATACAATCTTGTACAGGCATGGCAGGTTCCAGCTGCTTGTGGTACCCCTGCTTTTAGCTACTAGGGAACATGGTGAGGAATACCCCTTTGGAGTTTTTTTTGTCTCTGGATTATCCCTGGTAGATACTATCTCATAATGCAGCTGGGACTAATCATTGCTCCACAAACTCCTGTATACTGCCAAAGATACAGCAATCACAGAACTGACATGGTCACCATCTGGAGAGGTCCAAATCCACACCAGAGATTGGGGCAAAAAATGGACCCATAATCAGCAGGCAAGGAGGAATGGGCTGTCCTGTGCTTCTCCTCTCTGCTTCTGCTTAGCACTGGCCTCTGATATTGGAAATGACCCCAAGTGCTGCTGTCACACAACAGCCATTGGCCACCTCCTGCCCCAGGTTCCTCGGTGGCAGGTCAGGCCGAGCTGCCAATACCTCAAATTCAGGCTGCTCCCTTTGATGAGCCCAGGCTGCTGATTTTCCTGCCTTACGGGTTCCCTGCTTCAAATCCACTGCTTCTCCAGACTCACATCCTCGCATTCCTACGACAAATCCAAGAGCATCCCAAAGCCGGACAGCAAAGGAGGAGGGACTGGGGGAGAGGGGGATGCGAATGATGTCCCTGCTGCCCTGGTGCCACTTCCCTCTCCACGGCGCGGCGGTGCCGGCCGGCGCTGCCGCCCTGCCCGGCTCTCAAAGCTTAGGCGAGGGGGACCTCTGCAGGCAGCGACGTAGCTGCCGCCCTCCGAGTTCGCCAGACACGGCTGCCCACCACACCTCGTGGGTCGGGTCAGGGCGTGCTGCCTCTCATCGGGAGTTTTTCACAAGGGAAAACTCCTTTCTAAAGGCAAAGAGATAAAAAAGAGGAAGTCTTTTTTGAGCAAAACACCCCATAGCATCCTTTCTTCTGCTGTGTGAGCAGTCGATTTGTGTCTCACAGAGAAATAAAGTTGCATTTTCCCAGGGCATGTGTCACTACTAATGGCAGACTGTGTAAAGAAGCATATTGCCCCCTCCGTGCCTTATACCAGGGGCTGAGGCAGCAGGATGCTACCTCAGTAACCTGTCTGAAGTCAGAAACTTTTTCACAGTGATTTCAGAGAGGATTCCTGCTTAAAAAAAAAACTGGCATAAGTGCCACAGGCCTTGCTGGCAGGAGGGAAGGTCAAAGCCAGGCACAGGGTTAAACACGACCTGACAGCTCTGAGAAGCAGTGGGACAGCAGGGAAGCTCCAGGCTCCTCCTCCTAGGTGGTCCTGTCTGCACATCATAGAATCATGGGATCATTTGGACTGGAATAGACCTTTAAGATCAAGCCAGCCCCTAATGCAGTACTGCCAAGTTCATCACTAAATCATGCCCCCAGGCATCACATCTCTACATCACATCTATACTCACACCTACACATACAATACCTCCAGGGATGGTGACTCTACCACTTCCTCTGGCAGCCTGTTCCTACGACTGACAACCCTCTCAAGAAAGCATAAACTTCCCCTGGCACAACTTGAGGCCATTTCCTCTTATTCTATCACTTGTTACTTGGGAGAAGGGACTACCTCCCACCTCACTACAGCCTCCTGATGCATGCCCCTCAGTACCTGTCCCCCCAGTTTTAAATGTCTTGTTAAATTTCAACCAAAATGTGACCAGAGGTATGACAAGCACAGGAAATTCAGTCCCTGGATGTTTCAAAGACTGCTGCCCTGAGAAGCTGGACTTTGAAGTGGTCTCTGCTACATGCACACAAAACCTTTGCAGCCAATATCACCTCTAGCAGAAACTCTCCTGCTTCCTGCTTCACCCCCAGAGCTAGGTGAACTGCAGGGTCTCTGGGTCACTGGACAATGGACACGAGGAAAACCTTGGAGACATTCAAAAGTTGACTGAACTGAGCAACCTGACCTAGCAGCAGTGAGCTCTGCTCAGAAAGGGCTGTATCAGACATTTCTTGAGGTCACTTCTGACCAGGATTCAATGATGACGCAAACAAACCCCTGGGTGCTGCTCCTGTAACCTCCTCATCCATCAGTGCTCTCCAGTATAGCTAAATAAACTGGAGCAACGAAGCAAATTCCAAGCCCAGCAGCCCCAGCAGCAATGTAAAGCCAGTATACCACAGACTGTAATCAGCTGCTGTTTCTCATTTCTTAAAATCGTATTTTATGATCCACTAATGCTTTTCCCAAATAGTCCCATTTGTTCATCACCTGATTCAACTATTGTCCTTAATTGTTTGTTACTAATAGCTTTAATTTCTCTCACTTCCTTCTCTCTTTCTTTGCCCTGCAGGGGGAATCAGCAGCAACATCCATGAGCAAGGTTGAAAAACAGCTTCTTCATTCATTCCTTGTGCCCTGAGCATCCCAGCATGCAGAAATCATGGCCAAGGGGGGGGGGGGGAAATTTCCCCATTTGATCCATTAATATTTCAAGGGAAAGCAAAAGAATGATTATCACGCCAATGTGAGAAGAAATGAAAATTAACTGATAACTTGAAGTTGCCACTAGGACCACTCACTCCAGGTAAACAATGTCTGGATTGACACAGCCAGGGCTTGGCTCTGGAGTTTGGCACCATGCTTTGGCATTGTGACAAGTCTTTCTCTCAAAACCCTTTTGCAGTGGGTTTTGTAAGAAGTTAAAGGAATATCATAGAAGGGCATCCTGGGGAAAGCTTCCCTTCCCTTGCCCTCCATTCTGTTATGTCACAGCCCTTGGTTTCAGTTCCTTCTCTAGGCTCCCCTCTATGGCAGGGAAGATGGGGATTGTATTCTGAGGAGCTGGAAAGAAAGGGGTTGGACAGCAAAATTTTGGGTGAGGGATACGGGGCAGATACTCTGCTACCTACATACATGCTTGGATCCTGCATGCACAGCACATGCTATGCCTTGCTCCTGTCTCAGCTGGTATCCCCCCAAAAAAGCACAAGAGCTCAACAATGCTCCCTGAAAGGCAGCTCCAGAGGTGGTAGAGTTCACTCCCACTCCCCACATCTCGTATTCTTCTCCATTTGCAAGAAATTAAAAAACAAACAAAAAGAAAAAACAACAAAAAAACCCACCCCAACCCTCAAACAAACAAACAAAAACCCCAAAGAAACCCCAAAAGCTCTGATGGAGTATTCCACAGCTCTGCTAATAGTTTTCCCATTAATCCTTGCTATTGAAAGTAATTTTAGTTGTAATAGTTCTGAAAGTCAATCAGGGTCAAGAGCTGTGGCTTGCTAGCAGCAGTGATGTGCAGAGGAATAGCTAGATGGGTATGTGCTAATTCTTCAGGTTACAGGAAAATGTCCCAGTGAAGTTATTTCTCATCTGCACCTCATCCTTGATGTAGTCACAGCCTCTAATAATCACTTCTCCTTGCCTGGCAGCAAGAGAGGGAAGCAGTAGCATCATCTGTTGGCATCAGAGGAGTTGTAAACATTAAGGATGGGTGCTCACTGTCCCAGGGACTGTGTCAGTCAGTCAGGGGGAGAAAAGCTTGGAAGGGACTAATCTGCAGAGAACTCCTCTTACCTGTGCTTTACTCTTTGGATTGACTTTAAATGTAATAGAACAGCTTTGGAGAGCATTAGGGATCTCCATCCCCATCCCCCTACAATTAACCAATGCTAATGGATGGGAAGAGCATGGAGTTTTGAAAAGCTGTATCTTAATGGGAATGTTTCTCCTCTTTCTTAAAGCTAAGAAGCTGCTTGCCCTAACCAGGGGAGGCGGAGAAAGGTTTTTACAAGCAAGAGAGACAAAAATTCCTGTCAGGAGAGGATTAGCTAGAGCAGAGCCTGCCTCCGAGCAAGACAGAGGGCGAGGCGACCTTGCAAAGCTTGTCTGGGCTATTTTTTAGAGCTCTGGGAGGAAGACTGTAAAGCCAGTAGTGACAGGAGAGATGCATTAAGAGAGGAAATTAATTTTGCTTTAATGCCTGCTGCTGCTTACACAGCGATGAGCAGTGGCTGCCTCTAGCCCTGAAATCCCCCAGCTGTCCCCATCCCCACTGAGCATGAGCAACTTAAACCAAGGGTTTTTAATACAGAAGGGGAGTGCTACCCTTTCTCTGTGGCCTACTGGGAAGTGTAGTTTCATGCCTGCATGGCCATTTCAAAGCAGCCTTTGCACTCTGCTTTGCAGAGCCTGAAGCTCAGAGCAGGAAAGTTTGCAACAAAGTTGGGGTGGCTCCTTAGGTACATTTGCTGCTTGCAGCAGTTGATTATCCTTCTCTGGAGGTATGAGATATTCCCTCCTTACTGGGGATTCTAAGGGGAAGCGTTGCAGGATGTCCCTTCTGGCATGCTGCTTTGCAGCCCCAATGGAGAAAGAAAATCTTGATAGTGAGAGGGCCTGAATCCCACCCCCATCAGAAATGAGGGTGGGTGCAAGTGAAGAGGAGGCATGGTTGAAAATAAGTCTGAAAATAAGTTACACACATGCTGTGTGTAACTCAAGCATGGAGGTTGACTTGGATAGGGATGAGTCTCCAGGGCTGCCGTGGCTTGTGGTCATCCTGAGCTTGTGCCTGTGTGCTCCACTGAGTCAGGCATGGTGGGGGGGATTAGTTCAGCTTTCCTGAGAGAAGGGCTCACACCATCACCCACGGTAACAAACCTGAGTACAGTGCTTCAAACCCTGCATGCTGCACCAGTGAGGGGAAAAGCAAGAAGTGGGTATCTGTTGCTCAGATGCTTCAGAGATGCCTAGAAAGCTGCAGGGGAAGGGAAGTGTAGGAAGGGCTTGTCCAGCCATTCATGGATGCTGGAAGTAATAATGTGTTTAACACGGGCAAACCCAGCAAATCCTCAGCACCTGGCCAAAAAGAGCTGGCTTTGCACAATGTAGTCTGGGGCACATTTTGAAGAATGTGAGACTGGCTGGGTTTGAGGGTTTTCTGTCCCAAATGGAAAATGTGAACCATCTGCATTTCTTCCCATGTTGGGTTTGGGGGTTTTTTTGTTGTTGTTTTTTTTTAATTTTCACCAAAGTTTGCTTCCTTTCAGTAAGGACATGTGCATTGCAACCAGTCTGCACCTCCTCATTTTCCTCCTCAAAATAATAGCAGCCTCATTTGCTAAAGGCACTATTAAGGTATTAAGTGAAAATGAATTAAGTTTAATTCAATTGTTATTTTAGGAGCTTTGCCTCGTCAGGGTTTTGCAGAGCTTCATTCTTCCACTCGCTGGAGACCAGCTTTAACACGCCCCTGCTGAGTTGTTGCTGCAAGCCACAAACCCATCACACTGGGAGTTTTACTTAATGCTAAGGGCTGGATTTTATTTTGCTTAATGTCATAATCTGCCTGCCATGCTGCTGGGGGAGAGGAGGGACTGGTTAGCTCAAGTCCATCAGCCTCAGCCTAGAAATAGAAGTGGCTGGCTCATGATTTCTTAGACAAAACTCCAGCGCTTATTTGTTCAGAAAACACCATGTCACTGCTCCCCTGCTTCAGAAACTTCACCTGTGTTGGCTCTTATCCTCTGGATCTTCTCCATCTGCCACAGTATGCTTTGGACCACCAACACATGAGGCTGGGAACTGTCAGGGGGAGAAAAGCTTGGGAGGGACTAATCTGTAGAGAACTTATCTTACCTGTGCTCTACTCTTTGGATTGACTTTAAATGTAATAGAACAGCCTTGGAGAGCATTAGGGTCTGGCCTGGTCAGGAACTGTTCCCCATCCCCATCAGCTGCACCCAAGCCAAGGAGAAACCTTGGAATGGGGGAAAAGAGGAGAAGAGAGAAACCTCTGACAGAGAGACGTGTACTCTCCTGGGACCAGTGCCCACACTTTTGCTATGTGAGCAGGCAGGGTACTGGGGTGCCCTTCACCACATAGGGTTTGATATGCATTTGAAGAAAATACACATCCTTGCCACAGGGCAGGAGGATGAGGGAGAACATGATTCAGAGGGATGAAAAGAAGAGGGGCTTGGACTCCCCCAGAGCCCAGTGAAAGGACATTTCACATGAGCTGTCAGCTTCCATAGCTTGTACAACTGACCCATTGCATCCCTCCTCCCTTCCCCCTCCATTTCCTATGGCAGAGAGGGAGAAGGGAGGACAAGAACTCGAAGATAAATACGCACACAACAGTGTTGGGCCAGCTCAGTGTTGGCAGCAGCAAGCAGGAGGAAGGAGCGCTCAGAGCAGGGCTCTCCCAGCCCCTAACCTTGCTGAGAGCCAGAGTCCAGGATTTATGGAAGAAAAGCTTGGCAGTGACCTCTGATCCACTCCAGCACTGAGCACGGACTCGGATGGCATTACAGCGTGATGTACGGCCAGCGGGGCTGCCGGGCAGTCTCTCGTGAGAGATGGCTTGTGATATTTCTGGAGTTTATACCTAGCTCTCCAGCTCGACGGGCTCTCTTGGTATGATTTGTGCCATATGTAGCTCCATAAATATTGAGCTCAGAGCATTATATATGGCAACAGCCCTACAGCACTCCTGATGATATATCCCTGGGTTTGCAGTTGTAGGCGAATAATTTTAGTTTGAGTGGTGTGGCAATGAGAACAAGGAGGAAGTAAAATAAAAGGGGTAATTCAAGCCCAAGCAAACAGCAGAAAGCATGCGTGAGGCTCAGCAGATCATTCAAAGGCTCTCCCGCCAAATCACTCAGAGAACTGGCAACCAGAATAATATCCCAAATTAGTTACTTTATGCCTGTGTGCTGCTGTTGGCAAAATGGAGAGATGTCACCAAGTCCCTCCCCCCCACCTGTGTTTTACTGAGAGAAGGGATTGCTACAGGGTAAGGAGGATGCAGGGTGTCCATGCAGGGCTGGCCCAGGCTGACAGGTTCAGACAACCCACCTTAAGCCATTAAAATTAATCATTCCCACCCTAACATCAGAGCTCTGTGCTTCTATGGGAAGGATCTGTCCTTCAGCCCTACATCCCACCACACTGCTGTGGGTGACAGGGGCACAGATGGGTGACTCAGGACCGTGTCCCTTAGTGAGAAATTTGAAGTAGAACCTGTAACTAACTTCTAATTGTGAAACAGGTGAATGAGCAAACACCTGAGGAATGGGATTGCAAGGGAGAGAAAAGGACTGGATGGCTGCTAACACGCTTTCCAACAGTGGCCAGTCTGCAATGATGTGTTTCAGGGGTGTCTCATTCCAGTACAAATGCCATAATAGACCCATTACACTTAAATTCCCATCACTATAATACCACAGATCTAACCTCTTGGTTCCCCCAAAAAACCTCCACGCTATCCCAAATTTCAGTATTGGTGTAGCATCAGAGCATTGGGTCATGCAGGTAACAGGCCAAGAAGAGGCAAGGCCATTCACAAGGAGGTGGAGTGGCTTGCTCTGATATTGTGAAAAGATGGAAAGTCAACAGAGAGCAAGAGCTTTCTTGATGTCTTTATGTCAGGAGAAGGACTACTTGCAATTACAGCTCTGAAACTTGATCTGATGTCCAACAAAATTTATCTGAGTCCCCAACAAAAGAAGGACATAGAGCTCCTTGTGTGTGTCCAGAGGAGAACCACAAAAATGATCAGAGGACTGCAGCACCTTGTCTATGAAGATAGTCCGAGGAAGTTGGGGTTGTTCAGCCTGGAGAAGAGAAGGCTCAGAGATGACCTTACAGCAGCTTTCCTCTACCTGAAGGGGCCTAAAAGAAAGCTGGGGTAGGACTTTTTGCACAGTTGTTTAACGACAGGACAAGGGGAAATGGTTTAAAACTTGAAGAGGGGAGATTTAGGTTAGACATTAGGAAAAAATTCTTTTCTGTAAGGGTGGTGAGACACTGGAACTGGTTTCCCAAGGAAGTTGTGGCTCTCCTCTCAATTCAAGGTCAGGTTGGATGGGACCTTGGCAACCTGATCTAGTGGGAGGTGTCCATGCCCATGGCAGGAGAGTTGGAACTAGGTGATCTTTAAGGTCTCTTCCAACCCAAACGGTTCTATGGTTCTATGAACTCTGAACATTTGTTTGCAATGTTGGTTCTTGCTTCGGTGGAGTGATCCTGTGGCCAGGGTAGCATTGCCTGGGCTCCTTTTGAAGATTTACGCCATGAACATCCTGACCCTTTATCTGCTGGGTCCTCTCTCTTGCACCCCTGGTTGTCTGTGCTGGGGATATTTCTCTCCAAACAATACAGATTAGTTGCAGCTGAGCTGTCGCCGTCCCCCTTGGTCCCCAGACTGCTCTGATGACTTGCATGTGAGATTTCACTTTACCCTTACCTGAAGCAACCAAATACACCTGTGAGGACAAATTAGCTGCTTCAGTGCTGGAGCCCCATTACTCAGCACCTCCAGAAGCTCACTCAGTGAGCACCTTCCCAGAGGAGCCTGGCTCTGGGCAGACGTGCCTATAGCTCAGTTCTCTGCCTCCCCAGCTGTCCCAGCAGAACTGAGGACTGCACCGAGTGGGGTTCTCCTGGGCTTTACCCTGCAGTGCTGATGCTTTCTCCTTGCCACAGGAATTGATGCACTCCAGCAGGTTTGCTGTGCATTCCTTTGCCCTCCTCTCAAATCCAGGAAGTTTCTGGCTCCTCTCAGCTTTTCTTCCCATTTTGTTCACTAGCAAGCAGCCTAAGCATCATCTGAAATGTTGGAAAAAACGGTCCTTGGCTGGACTGGCTACATCTGGCAGGGGTGGAAATGCAGCCTGGCTCCTGCTGTGCCCTTGCATGTTCATCTAGCTCTCAAAAGAGCCCTTTGCTCCCTGACACTGACCAAAGGTTTTTTGTGGGAGAAGGACAGCAGTGTCACCTGAGGATTTACCCAGGGCATCTGCCATTCATGAGGGTAGGTGTGAAACCTATCTTCTGGTCGCCTTCCAAGCTGGCAGAGTCTGATGTCAGCCCTCCTCTGCCTCAGGAAAATCCCATTTTGGGTAGGGTGGTGAGAAGGACACAGACAGGGAGGGCAGAGCTCATCTTGAATTTGATTAGCAGCCAAAATCTGACCAGAGGACAAAACTTATTAAACAAAGATGATACACAGACAGAGACTCACTTGAATCCAACCACACATCCAAGGGCACTCAAGTCTTGCTTTTTTCTTATTGTCTTTTGTTTTGTTGTTTGTTTATTTTGTTTTGTTTTTTAAACCAGGAGAAAAAGAGGAAATTAATAGAAAGTTCGCAGCTGGTAGACCACTCAGAGGATGTTTATCCCAAATTTCAGTATGTCATTTTAGATCACATTTTGGCCTCATCCCTCTGGGCACTATTTCACTACTAAACGCACCATGGAATAAGTGCTGAGTGATGGTGGAACACAAATAATACCTTCTCAGAGAGAATTACTTTTCTGACAAATACTGGGGAATAAGTGCAGCTTTAAAAAAGCAATAACTTGATATAAAGACACACAGAGAGATGAGCAGACCCCATTAAAGTCACTTGTTGTGAGCCAGGGAAAAGTGTCCCTAAATCACATAATTATTTTAAGAGATAAAGACACATTTGCTTAAACAGGTTCAAATCACCTTTGGGCAGGGAGGAGAGTGGGTTTGTGTCTGCACCATTAAGTGGTTTTATTTCCTGCAGCTCACCCCAGATTCTTGTTTTAACAGCATTAAGCATATGAATATGTGATAATAAAAAACAGGTGGTTTCCTTGAGCTTTATTGACTTCCTAGGCCACAAAGAGAAAATAATTGCTTCCTTGTTGATCTGTTTTAGCATTTCTTGGGTTTATACATTTTCTCTTTTACTTAATACAAGCAGCTTCTTGAGCTAGAGAACTGCTGCAGCCACCTTCTTTCACCAGGGCTCATCCCTCCGTGCTTAAAAAAACCCAACTGCTGGTACTTATACACCCCACAAGCCAGGAGGCAAGGTGCCAGGCCAGGAGTTGGATGGAGACAGACCCTTTTCTCCATGCCTTGCTGGAGCTCAGGGAGTCAGGGGCTCAAAGAAGTCTCGGCTTTGTGTCCTAATGTGTGGCTGCAGTCTCCAGGCAGTGGTCCTGCACACGTTCACATGTCAGCTTGACACTGCTCAGCCCATCCAAACATCCTTCAGGCCTACCCATTGTGTGAAGCATAAGGAGATGGGACACAGCATCATAGAACAGTCTGGGTTGGAATGTCACCTAGTTCCAACTCTCCCTGCATGGGCATGGACATTTGAGTTCAGGCTGCTCAAAGCCCCATCCAACCTCCCCTTGAATGCTTCCAGGGATGGGGCATCCACAACATCTCTGGGCAACCTGTTCCAGTGTCTGACCACCAGAAAGAATTTCTTCCTAATGCCCAACCCTTTGTGTCTGGAACCATTCCATACCTTTGTAAAAGCTCCCTCTCCAGCTTTTCTAGAGGCTCTCCTAATGTACTGGAAGATCACTATAAGATTTCCCCAGAGCCTTCTCTTCTCCAGGCTGAACAATCCCAACAGGCTCTCAGCCTGTCCTCATAGGAGAGCTGAACACTCAATGGAAAGTTTCACTTCTAAATCCCAGTGGGGCATCCTGAATTCAGGGGAACCCAAGCCCTGAATTTCTCAGTGCTGTTTTTATCTCAGTTCCCTTCAGGGACATGCTGTGCCCAGAGGCCATACACAGGGCTAGGCTACGGTGCCCTCCTTCCTGAGTGCCTCCTCAGTGCTCCCAGAATGAGCCACGCCCTGGATTTCCAGGAGCTGCCCATGAGCATCCCCACGCTGGGAGATCGGACGGGACGGAACGACGTGTCGCTGGTGCCGGGGAGGCGGGGGGGAGCCATCGGGTGGGCTGTGCCAGTCGCTCTCTGTCCCCTAGATGGAGCTCGGTCCCCACCGTTGTTTACTGGGTGGCCTCGATGGGCTGGCAGCAGGGAGGGCAGGGATGCTCGCAGGCACCTCCCAGCACAGGGGAGAATAAAGGGGTACGGTGTCCGCCCACCCCCCGATCCTGCTGTCTAAGCCACGCTTGGGTGCTTACACCCGGCCGCAGAGGTGGCCACCAGCACGCTTTTTTCAGCCCAGCATGCACATGCCTTCCTCCAGCTTTGGCCAGTCCTGTAGGTCACTGTGTACCAGGGGCACTTGTGAAGGGGTGGTGGCCACTTGGACACCGACAGGTTTGACCCCTCTTTGTCTGAGGGCACTTGTGCGAGGGGTCATAGAATCTTTCAGGTTGGAAAAGAGCCTTGAAATCATCAAGTCCAACCATCATCCCTACTCTACAAAGTTCTCCCCTAAACCATATCCCCCATCTAAATGACCCTTGGAGTCATCTTGCCCACGACCCCATCCTTTGAGAGAAACCAGGCAGCCACATGCTCCTCTCTCCGTTAACTATAAAGGGGCCTGAGGTCCCCTTGCTCCTGACCAGAAAACATCCCCAGAACCTTAAATAAGGACACATAAGGGGAAGGGCTTGCTGAGACTGAACTTAGGGGGGGTACAAAGAAGGAAGTATGTGGGGTCAGAGCCATCCAAAGCAGCATCTTTAGCACTGCCAGGCAACACCCCCAGTCCCCACAACCCTATATCTTGCGTGGGGGGGATCTCCACTCCACTCATTCCACCCGGGCTGGTTTTGGCTGTGCTATCAGCTACAGTCTGGGTTTTCTCTAAGAAGGGGATCAGGGCTGGAGTCAGAACCTACCTCCTGCAATCCCACCTGTCAACAGTGAAGGGAGAGAAACTGGCTCCTGAAACAAAGGAGCAACAGGACACTGTTCCTCACTCATCACCTCTTTTGACTGCGGCTGCGGCTGCAAACTCTCTTGGGAAACCTGTGGTGTGCTTGCCCTGGGGACAGCACACATATATACACCTCAGGGTCCTGGCATGGGCTCTGTTCTCCCTTGCCCAACTGCTGCAGGTTCTATTTCCATATGTGGTACACAGCATAGTTCTTCTTGAGGGTATACATACCCTTAGATCCCCAAAGGACAGGGACTGGACAAAGAGTGTGTGGGAACAGTTGTAGGTCCACAGACATGTTCCTCTTGCCTTGCTCCCTGGAGAGCATGCCCTGCTCTGTGTCCCACCTCCTGCCCCTGGATGCAATGGTGCAAGCCACGGCCAAGACAGGTTTCAGACCTGTCATAACAACCGATAAGATTTCAACATTTGTTTTCACTCCATCCTGAAATGAAAGCCAGACTTCTTCAAGCGTTTCTGCAAAGCCAGGGGGCAGTGGGGAATGCCCCCTCCCCAGATCCCTTGGGTGCTCCTAAGAGCAGCCCTGCCAGTGGGCAGGGTGCTGGAGACATATATTTCTATGGTCTCAGAGATACTTCCAAAGGCAGGAGGGCCCAGCCTGGCTGTGGCAGAAACCCAGCTGCGTGATAACTCTGTCTTAAACTTCCCGGAGCTTCATCCTGGTCTGAAGGAGGGCAGTGCCCTGGATATGGCCCAGCAGCTACTGCTGAGCTCCATCCCATGTCACCAGCATTTGCCACAGTCAGGACCTGCATTTCAGCAGCAACGTTGTGATGTGACATCTCCAGACTCTGTGAGCTCCTCCACCACATGCCACCTCCAGCAGGGCCAGTCAGGCCAGGTATAGTCCCTGCTCAACTGGGTTCCTCTGCCCAACCCAGGCTCCAGCTGGACCCAGACTCCAAGTCCCAGGAGCCACCCACTTCTCACCCCCACACCCTGTGGATCTGCAGGGACATAGAGGCATTTTTTCCTGCAGCTTTCAAAAGAGCATTGTGGGTCCAGGGACCAGCTGGTGTTTGTCCTTTTCTCTTTCCCAGCCTGGCCTCAGAGACCTTTTCTTCTACCTCAGGCTGTCAGGGCTCTTCTCTGAAAACTGCCAGATCAGCTGGGGAGACTTTTACCCCTGGAGAGGGGGAGCTGTGCAGAGGCCTGACCACAGCTCAGTGCACCTGTGCTTGCTTCTTCATGATGACCCTGAACAAGCCCCTTCCACACCCATACCTCTTTTTTCCCCCTTTGCCACTTTACATGGGGAGCTCTTGGAGTCAAACCCCTCAGCATGTGCCGTTCAGCACATCCAATATACCTGGCAGCCTCGTCTCAGTCTTGTGCCTGCTGACCACCAGCATCACAAGCCAAATGCTTTCTAGATGGAAACTCAGAGAGGAAAAGTCTGGCCAGCCCTGACACACATCCAAAATCTAAGCATTGGCAACAGCAAGCACCAATCGCTAAACAAAGTGACTTCCCATAGAATAACACTTGCTGAGACATGAAAGTCCCTTGGAAATGGAATTTTTCTCCATGTTTTCATCTATCCCCATCTCTGCACCACTTCCCAACTGCAGTTAAAAAAAAAAAAAAGTATATACTGATTGATATTTTTTAATCGCTGCTTTGTTATTTTTAGGCGGCTGCAGTCTAGAAAAGACAGACAGTTAACCGCAGCTCTCAGACCAGAGGGTTTACATTCTTTGCAGGCAACAAGAAAACACGTTTTCTCAAGCCTTGCTCCTTCCTGCTCAACAATTAGAGTGGGGACTCCCCGTCTATTTCTGCTCATTTTATTTTTGCTCCAGAAGCAGAAAGGCAAAGGGCGGCTGAGCTGAGGGTAAGTACTGAATTCCCCTCTCCGAGGAAGCACAGGGCCAGGCTTCACAGCTCTCTGTAGCCCAGGATTCACAAAACTTCAGTGCTCAGAGTTTTGGCTTGAGGTTTGGCTTGTGTTTAGGAGTTACACAGCATAAAGCTGCTGGGGCCAGCCCCATGCTTACCCTAACGGGCTGTAAAAAGAAAAGGGGAAAAAAGAAAAGGAGAAAAAAAACTAGGGAAGCAAAAAAAAAAAAAAATTCCTAGATGAGGAAAATAAAGGATTTTTTTTTTGTCCCTTAGGGAAAAAAACCCCACATCTTCGAATAAAGTTTTAATTTTAACTTGAATAAATGTATAGAATCAATTTAAAAATTCTGAAATAACAAGGAGTTTCTGGTCGATGGAAATTAATAGGGGAAAAGAACTTCTATCCTAATCTTTGACCAGCACTGAAACATCAAACAAATTTCCTACAGTAATGAAGAAAAAAAAATTAATCATTTAAAAATCAACATTCAAGCTTGCTTCACACACACAAGAACAGCAAAAACAGATTTGGTTTGACTTGTGATAATCTATAGTTTAGTGTACTTTTCTTCTTTCCTTAATATTTGTTAAAACACATTTTTTAAAATTGAATTTTTCTTTACAAATACAGACCCTTTCATTTAGAAAATTTCAAACAGGGATATTTTGATTATTTCAAATCTAATTTCACAAATGTTTTTCAAATAAGCAACCATCAAATCTCACCATTGCACAAAGAAATCAGCGTCACTCAGACACGCTGCCTCTGGCAGGGGTGGAAAAAAAAAAAACTAATTCAAAAAGTTCCAGCTGTCCCAGAACCCTAGACAGGACTGGCTTTTTACTGTAACCCAAACAGTTTTCAGAAAAGCCATTTTCAGTTTTGTCAGTAAATGGGCTTGCATTCTCTACCCTGTTTAGCCTACGCCTGCACACAAGCTGCCCTCAGCAGCGAGGAGGGGGCTGCAGGGCTGGGCTCCTGATGTTGTGCCAAGTCAGCAACCCCAGTTTTAAGCTAGTTTTGCTGGGCTGGTTAATTGGGAGCACATCCAGAAGTACTGATCAACAGTCCGGGTGAGTTAATTTAAATGATCTTATATTTGGGTGATTATGGGGTGAGAGTCTGACTTTATTATCAATTGTACAAATTCAAGGATATGTCCACTTGCCTGGATCTTCCTCCAGCAAATGCCACATCCAGGTGACTCTCACAGGTGCTGCTGCAGGAAAAGTAGCATTAAGTATACAACAAATGCCCCATAGATGGGATAACTCAGCCCAAGAAAAGCTGCTTGTGGTATTTACTCATGCAGAAATCGGAGCATGTATGTACTGCAAGGGGCCAAACACGCTGGCCCATCTCCAGGAAAAAGCACAACTGCAGGCTCTCTTCAAGGCAGGAGGCTCCAGCAAAGACTCTTCAGCCTTTCCTCGGGCCTACCCCTCCACAGAGATAAGCCAACTGATCCTCGTTTGGATGACTCATGTGCTTAACTAATTGGCTAAATGGAGGCCAGACCTCTGGTTCCCTCCTGCCCACATACCTTGCTGGGCTTGGACCCAGACAACCGCAGCACATCCAGCTGGGCTTTGTCTCTTCCAGCTCCGGACAGATGTTTAATACTCCATTTGCTTATGTAAAGGTGGTACTTCCTCCCCACCCACCCCCCCCACTCCAGATTTTGCCTTCAAAAGCTCAGCACATCTGTAGCCAACCCAAAGTGATCGATAACTCGTGGTCCCTGGCAGTGAGGCAAGTGGCTGCCTCCTCCTGCAGCACCCCTCAGCTGTGGGTTTCTCCCTCTGACCTAAGTTTTTCTTATATGTTATTCTGTATTTCCTAGATACAGGCAAATAATAATAATAAAAAAAAATTCCCTGACTACCATTTCACATTTGGGATTTGCTATATTTTGAGAGAGAGGAAATACTTTCCAGGCATCTTAATGCAATTTTGTTCCTGTTTCCAAACAGGTATAATACGAAATATTAAATCAGCATTTAACGTGGTATGGATGGCCCCAGGATATGGCTGAGGTGATGTCAGTCTACAAAACATGTCATTAAGTGTCATTGTTTCATGTCATTACTTATTGGTTTAATTCCATCATATTTCAGGCAACTTTTATTGTCTAGGTACAGATCACCATATTAATAACTGGAAGCTTGTATGCAGATACCAAAACTACCTCCTGCCACTAAACCTATTTGTAAAATAAATTCAGGAGAAATATTTTAAGAGACCCCCCCCTTCCAGAAACAATTGTTCCAGGAAAAAGAAAGACTGGATGACTGTTTTTCTAATTCTGGTGTTACATATATTATAATTTCATATTGAGATGCCTTCCTAAAAAATTTTGGTCTCTTTAACAGAAAAGATTGATATGAAAAAAAGGAAGTGAACAGTTTTGAGAACAAGGTATACCTAAATATTGTATATAAACAGAAGCCCCTGAATGTGCATTATCCTATACTCAGCTTCACTGGGGAACATTTTGGAATATGAACCAAATAATGTGGATATTATAAAACGGCTGTCTTGGAATTAAATTTTAAGATATTGATGTGTCATAATAATAAAATAGAAAACACTTTTAATATCAACAGTGAGCTCCATCATTCTTTTTATTTCATTCTTTTATGGTTTGTGCTTTTTCTTACACAGAAATCTTGAAATCACTGCAACAAACTGTAAACCCTTAAAGATTTGTACACAGCAATGCCTCCTAGTAGAGCAAAATATAAGCCTAGTATTGTCTTTGTACCAAAGTTGGGTACATGTTAAATAATTAGCTTAAGCAGCTCCTAAAAATCTGACTGTGGTATGAAACAGAATTTAAAAAAAAAAAATACTTCTGTGAAATTTATTTTGAGAAAAAATACAACATATTATATTTTAGCCGTTTTTTCAGGGTACCTTTTAAAGATATCTCAAAATGGGGTTTTTTCTATATATTTACTTATTTTCCTGTGTTTCATGGGTTTTTTTCCTTTTTTGCTTCTCATCTCTCTATCACAGCACATGTTTTTCTGCATTCATTTGTGCATTGTGCTGAAAGATGAGCAAATCCTGCAGCATCATAAATTTTCAGCTGAATCCTTCAATAATAGATTTTTGGATAAAGCAGGCTATTCATATGCTCCCTTAAGAAGCTGCCAGCAATGCTGCACCCAGAGATCCCAGCTTCCAGGAGCACTATCAACCACCAGGTATCAAAAGCTTGGGGTATTTTGTCACACAAGTCCCACAGGCAGCCTGGGCCCCAGGACCACCTCAGGGGGTCCCTGCTAGCAGCTGGTGGCTGGCCACCCCTTCCAGTTCTCTCTTCCTTTATTCCCAGTGATAGAGAGAAATACCAGACTGAAGTTAACAGTTTCTTTTCTTGGACATGAAGCTGAGAATCCCTCAAAAGGAACCTGATGGGGAGTTTTTCCTCTAGTTTAATTTTTCTCAGAAAGGCCTGCCTGGCTTCAGTGTCCCCAAACAAGGCTGAAAATCCATATAAAACAAGGTCCCTAGAATAATTCCTTGCAAGGCTGTCTCTAAAATGTACTCTTGTAGATTTCTTTGTATTCAAATGTCGCTTTATATATGAAGTTTCAGACAAAAATATTTCTAGACCCCCCCAACACCCAGGTGAGACCCCACTTCAAGGTCTAACACAAGAAATTATTCAACACGTGTTTCAGGGTAAGCCCCTGCACAATTCCTGCCACTCCCATCAAGCCCCCCTAGATGGTCTTCAGTTAAAGCAGGTGCTAAATGCACTGCTGGGTCAAAACCTGAGTATGTTTATAGAGGATCAGGGATTAAAATACAGCAAATTACCTCTGCAGCTTCCAAAGTCAAATGGACCCAAGCAAAGTCAAATGGAAACACTAACTCTATTTTCCTTTTAAAGAAATATCAGAGGCTCCCACATTAGCTGTGATAGGCTGTCTCCTCTCAGGGTACTAATAGACAAGGAAGAGCAAGGCTTTAAATGATTTATTCAGTAACCTGGAGATTATTTTTTTTATTTTTCTTTTTTTGTTTCCACATAAATTACACAAGCACTTTATAAAATGAATACACATAAACCACCTTATAAGTGCATAACTTAAAAAAAACCAACAACAGAAGAATGAGTTTTAAAATCTCACTGAAAATAGGTTTTCTGACTGGTTGGTTGTACTAACTGCTTAAATTGGCAGTGTCGTTTTAGATTATAAGTAACTGAAAAATATATACTGTGTATATATATATATATTCCTGGCATTTGCTATAAGAAGTGCTTTGTTTAATTGTGTCTCATTCCCTCAGTACAATTAAAGAAACAACCAAGTTAAACAGTCGAGAGTGAAATCGATTTTTTGCCATCAGAAATTGCCTTCTAAAAGGAAACAGCTAAAATAAAACATTGGACAATGTTTTGCAAATTATATTGAAATAATCCATGGAAAGAAACTGCATTACCCTTGCAAGTTGCCACTAAGGTCTTCTCGTTATTAAAACGCACACTGATGGGCATGGAGTCTTGTGGCAGCCAGGGACAGTTTGGGTTCTTCATACAATTGAGATATCATATTTACCGTTCTCAGGAGTCTGTCAGATCATTCTCTTATTCCTCCATCACAAGAAAAAATTAATGAAAAAGGGGAGGAGGAGAGACGTTGAGGTGAGATCCAACGGGTTCCCATCTGGCACACGCAGAAATTGCTGCCGTTCCCTCCATTTGTTGCATCCCTGAACGTCTCCAGCACAGACGACCCGAGGAGGCTGGTGGCAGAGATATGCTTTCCAGGGAGCCTCCTCCTTTTGTTTCAAGCCATCAGTCCAAAGCATACATACATACATATATATATATATATATACACACACACACTTTATATGTGTGTATATATACACACATACAAATAGATAGGGGTGACCCCAGGCTTTGCACTGCCGCCAGCAGAATCCAAAGGAGTTTTCTCTCCCCTGGCTGGGTGAACGCCTGCAGTCCTGTCTGTCAGGGCTGGGATTTTGTCTGGCAGCATGTCAGCAAGTCCAGGGTCAGCACCAGAGACTTTCAGGAGAACAAAAGGACTGGGGGGAGGTGAGACACCACCACTGCTCCAGCAACCCCATAGGTGGAGAGAGTTTTTTGAGTGGTTTCCCTTCCTTTCAGTCCTCATGGAGAGTTTCTCTGGAGGGGCGCGTGGGATGCACATGTGGCATTGAGGACCTTGGGGTGCCCGTATTTCATGGAGACAAACAGGGATGCCACATGTCCCGATGAGAATGCCAAGTGTCCCACCAGGGACAGCCCCACTGGCAGAAGGTGCATGTGCCACCAGCAGGTGCCAACCTTATTCGCAAGCAGAGGCAACAGTGGTGACGCTGGTGATCTTGGTGGAATCATCAGACCAAGGCTGTAGGTTCTGGAGGGCGAAGAGAGACGAGTTGTGGACACAGATGGGGTCGGCTTGGATGGGCTGGTTGATGGTTTTTTGGAAGGCCTCCTGCTGCAGCTGCATGAGGATGCGGTTTGCTTGCTGCCGCTCGGCCTCCCGCTCCTCTGCTGTCTGCCTCCTAGAAGAGAGGGAGCAGTTAGGGGGGCCTGGGGGGGGAAAGGAGGGGCATATCTGGAGAGTAGGGGTTGCACCGGGGACTCAGGGCAACTTTCCTAGGCAGGAAAAGACAGTGCCTATACATAGGGTGGTCTCACATACCCTGAACTGCCAGCAAGCCCCATAAACTGGTGGCTGGGGCTGTCTATCCTACTGGCCCCCAACAAAAGTTTCTCTGGTCAGAGAGAGAGGGAGCAGCCCACAGCTCTGCTTTATTTTCTGCCTGTGGGGAAAATCCAAGCAGAGCCAGAACACCCAAAGGGGAACATGACTGGGTTGCAAAAGGTGCAGTTCCCTGCAGATGTGCTCTGTACCCGGTAAAGAACATGGAGCAGGGGTGAAGGGAGATATCCCTGACTGGCGGTGCCTGCAGATGGACAACATCAGTCCAGGGAACTGCTTTCCAGCACCAAAGCCTGCCGCCTTCTCCTCTGGGCTGCAGTTGCCAGCTGAGGAGAATCTGGATAAAGGCAACAACACACCCATAGCAGGCAGGACAAAAATCAGAAAATTGTCAGTTAACACTAGAAACATTTTTAACAGTGAAAAGACTCAAAGCCCAGAATAAACTATCTGGGCAGGATGGAGGAGGATATTTTTAAGAAAGAGGTTGGGCACATGTATGTCTGGAATGACACCAGCAGAGCTGATTCTGCCATGTGGGGAATTAGGGGGCCTCTTCAGCACTGGTAGGGTCTCAGCTCTGGGCTGTCTGGGAGGAGGGGATGAGGCAGGTAGAAATTGTCTGAACACACTTAAATCCACAATGGAAATCC
Organism: Heliangelus exortis; assembly: GCF_036169615.1. NCBI lineage: Eukaryota > Metazoa > Chordata > Aves > Apodiformes > Trochilidae > Heliangelus > Heliangelus exortis. The sequence goes on along the minus strand of NC_092428.1, from coordinate 6,436,316 downwards.
CACCCTCCCCTCACTTGAATGGCACCTTCAGTGGTGCTGCTGGGAAAGCCTGGGTGCAGCTCACAATGCCAGTCCCTGGATGATCCCCAAAGCACCCCCTCCCTCCCTCACACCCCTGACCCAGCTGATGCTCTCCTGGCAGCTTCAGTGGGTCAGTGGCAGGGGAAACAGCAGCTTTTTAATTTAGTAGCTCAGGGGTGTGCAAGATCTCTCATCTCCTTTGACTTAAGGGATTGGAAGTGGCAGCTCTGAGCTTCCTGGTGATATTTCAGAGTGAAGAGCACGGGCTCCCTTGCTCCCCATGGGGAAGTGGGTGAGGGCTGGATGCAGGTGACGGGCCTCTGGGATACCCTGGACCCTAGGCATGTGTCCAGGGCTCCTATACCGGAGCAGGTAGCTCAGGGCTTAGTCCCTGCTCTAATCACTGTGTCAACATCTCACATCAGGCATCCCAGGGTGAGGGGGCTTGGAGCAGCACCAGCCCTCCCCACGCAGCTCAGGAGCGGCTCAGTCTCTGCTTCGATGAATATTTAATGACTCCCTGCACAATGAAGAGACGCTCTGGGAGAAGAGAGGGAGCCCCATGTCCAGGGCAATCAGGAGCACAGTGGCTGCGAGCACCTGGCTGGAGCAAAGGCACTAGGCTCCCAAATATCTCCCTGCTCCAACTAGCTGGCCTCTTTATGTGTTCATGTCAAGATTTGCAGGTTCAAATCTGCTCAGTCAGAAGAAACTAAACCACTGGTGACTGTGTCTCGAGCAAAAGCCTGAACCTGGGGAGGAGATCACACAACCACTTCACTCCAACAAAGCTGCCCAGAAACAGGCAAGACTGTCCCCCCAGCCTGCAGTTAAATCTCAGAGTGCTTAAATAGCTCTGTTTTCTCAGATAGTCCCTACCGCCTAGCTCAGACTGTACCTGCAAGTGGCTCCTACCAGCACCCCGAGCTCTAGGCACAGCTCAGAGCCCATTACCTCATGCAAGGCAACAGCATCCAGTGTTGTCCTTTCAGCCAAGGGCACCCGCATCTTCACCACAACATCCAGCAAGCACAGATGCAAAAAATAGAGCTTACAAGCCTGTGTCCTGCTGGCTCAGGCTGGTGGGGATTCTCCCATGTCTAATACCATGGCTGAGGTCAGGCTGCAGCCTTTCCCTTAGGCAGAACCAGGATTTAGTTTCTCTTTACCCAGCTATTTTTTGTGAAACATATGAATAGGTTTGTCTCCTCTGCTCCTCTGCCAAAGGAGGCTGAACTTAACTGGCAGACGCAAGGACTATTGACAGACAGACGGACATCCAGCCAAGCTGCATTTGCCTCACTTCCTTAGGAAAGCAGGTTAGAAGACAGAGCTGACCCTGTTTCACAGTCCTTGGCAGGACTGTTTCTCCTCCAGGACTCTGCTCCTGGATGACAGAGATGACTCCAGCTAGAGACTTCCTGGCACTTCAGGACCTGCTCTTCCATGGGCTCTATAGCGAAGGAACAGCTGGAGGGGGGATTCACCCATACCTTTGTTTTCAAGTTCCTTGGCCTCCGTTTCTTAACCATGTTTCTTAACCTATCTCTGCATCCACAGGCACTCTCTATCCCATTCACTCTAAGGGACACCCTGGGAAAGTTCTTTTCCCTCACCTTGAAGAAGCTACTGCCTGCCTGCACCCAAGCACCCGGTACCATCTCCCTCCTCTGCCCCCAGGCCAGGTCCCCCCTGTAGTATACCTGTCCCTAGTCCAGGGCATGGGATGTTCCCAGAACTGTAGCACCTTCCCCAGGGACATCCCAGGAAGCTGCAAGATTCTGGTGACAAAGCCTGGAAGCCTCTATGCAAACCTGGCCTCTTCTTCCTCTTCTACCCAGCTTTCCTGGCACACCCAGCAGGAGGGGGGAAACACATTTTGGCAAGGAGGTGTCCAGGGCTCCCACACGCTGCAATCAGAGGTGCTGAAGCCACTGCAGCTACTGTCCAGTGATACATCCTACACCCCCTGCACAGTGCACTGCACATACACCACACACAAACACGTGTGCACACATGTGTTCATCCGCATTGCATCCCCGCACACCTATTTGCATGCAGGCCCAGTGTGCTCACACAACACACACATGTGGAATATACAAAAAAATACCTATCCATATGCAGACATCCAACCTGCATGTTCTCCCACATGGAGACACACAGCACACGTGCAAAGCCATGTGCACAGGGCCTCCACACAAAAGCATTCACATGTGTGCAGCTCACCCCCAGAGGTGAGCATGCATGCACGTGTGCAGATGTGCACACATGGCCTACACACACCCCACCTGCACTTTCATATCCACAGGCGCTGCATTCACATATATGACTGCACGCACACGCATTTCCACACGTGTACACACACATTCACATGTACGCACACAAGTGACCCCCCCACGTGTGCACCTGCAGGGCTTGCACACCTTCTCGCAGCCACCAGTGTTCACAAGCAGACCCGGCAGCAGCCAGGCCTGCTATCCTAAAGCTGCCCCAGCACCTGCCCCCCGGTCTGCCGAGCCCCCAGCCTCTCACCTCCACTTGGTGCGCCGGTTCTGGAACCAGGTCTTCACCTGGGCATCCGTCATCTTGAGAGCCTTGGCCAGGGCAGCACGCTCAGCCGAGGCCAGGTACTTCTGCCGGTGGAAGCGCTTCTCCAGCTCGCAGATCTGCAGGCGGGTGAAGGAGGTGCGAGGCTTCTTCTTCTTGGGGGGTGTGCGGTTCTGGTAGGGGTGACCTATACGGCGTGTTACAGTGAAGGGTGAGAGGGCCACTGGGGGGGACAGGGGAGGAGGGGGGATGAGAGGCAAAGAAGCAAGCAGCGACACATCAGCAGAGGGGTTCCGGCTCCCGGGCGCTGGGCTGGGGACCCCCCCGCTGCAAAGTCGCCGCTTCCCCGCCGACACCCGCGCATGGCCCCGGCGTCTTCCCCGAGTTCTGCGGGCACCCACCGGGCACCGCTCGGCTTTGGCAGCGAGAAGGCTGCCGCTTGTCCAGCCAAGAGCCCAGCGAGGCGCCGGAGGGGCCGGTAGAAGCAGCCGGGCCCGGCCGGGGATTCTCGCTTCGTGTAAATGGGAATCGGTTTAATTTCGTTTGGGTGAGATGGTAACCGCCGCCGTCCTCGGCCCCTCAGTTTCGTACCCGGCAAATAAGTTCCCGGCCTGGAAAGGGGAGTTGTGTTTCGATTTTGATGGTTTTCTTTTTGTTGCTGTATTTTGGGGATTTTGTTAGGTTTTTGTTGTTGGTGTTGTTTTTTTCTTTTTTGTTTTTTCTTTTTTGTTTTTTCTTTTTTTTTTTTTTTTAATTTGATTTTGTTTTGGTTTTGTTTGGGGTTTGGGTTTTTTGGTTTTGTTTTGGTTGATTTGTTTTTTGAGGGTGTATTATTTTTTAATATTTTGAATTTTTAAAAAATATCGCACAAAAATATAATTCGGTAAAATTCGCGGCATGTCTCAGCCAGGACGGGAAGGGAAGAAGCTTCGTGAAAATCGGCCCGATGCCTGCCAGGCGAACGGCCCATTCGTTCGCCGGTGGCCGTGCCCGAGCTAAACGCCATCGGGTCGCAATTAAACGTGAACTTGAAAAAATTTGGCCTCGGTTTTCGACCCCGGGAAGAGCCAGGCGAGCGCTGCAAGAGCGGGGACCGATTTTTAACCCGTTGCAATTTCACTGCTTTTAATTTATTTTTTGGGGGGGAGGTTGTTTTAAATTTGTTTTTTGTTTGATTTTATTTGTTGGGGGGGGATAGTTGGTTTGTTGTTTTGTGATTTTTTTTCGTTTTGCCGAGTTTTTGCTTTGTTAGCTCCGAAAGACGAGACAAGATAAACTTGAAAACGGCGGCGGGTCCGCAAAGCAGGTCCACAAAACGTCTCCAGCCCGAACCCGGATGGGGGCTACAAAAAGTCCCTTTTGGCGGGGAAAAGGCTGAGGAAAAAAGGTCAGGGAAAATAAGCCCGGTTACGGTAGGAATGGGAAAAATAGCCCTACGAGTGGTCGGCAACGGGCCGGCCTTCCGGGCGGGAGAGTGCCGGGGCGGCCGGCGTCCATTCCTTCCCGCTGGGCTGGGCTGTGCCTCCGAAGTAACCTTCTGTCCCCCCTTTTAAAGGAAACTTTCTCCGGGTGTGGGGTCGGGCGGCGGGGAGCGAACGGCCATGGTCGAGGCTTGCGGGAGGTGTGGGGAGTTTGCCTTCCCTATTTGTTCCTGCCCGACTTTTTCTGGCCATATCCCGGGAAAAACAAACCAAAACAACAACAAAAAAAACCCACAACAACAAAGAACCCCAACGAAACAAAACCAACAAATATAACAACCAAAAAATCGAAGCAACCTACAGGGGAAAAAAAATAGCAAACAAATATAACCAACGCATTTAGGGCCGACGAAATGCGCTTGATTTTCAACCCTTCTTCGTTCTGGCCTCCTCAGGACCGACTTCTCAGGGCGACCGGGGCCGCACTTTCCACCCGGATCCTGCTTTCCCCGGCGGGCAGCCGCTGCCGAGGTGGGGAAAGGAACGGGGCGGCGGGAGCAGGGAAGAAAAAGGGGTCCCGTTGGCCCGACTCACCTGTGAACCTGTCTTTCGTGTACCGCCTGTTGCTCTCCATCCAGGGGAAGGTGATCCCCGTGAGACTGTTCATGCCGTTCACCCCCGGCACGGCGGCGGAGAGGGGCTGGTGGACGCCGCCGGCCACCGGACGATGGGCCGGGACGCGGATCACCCCTCCGGCTGAGCTCAAGGGGTTGCCGTTCATGCTCACCGCCATGTTCACGTTGTAGGAGCCGGGCAGGCCGCCCATGCTGCAGGAGGTGCCGGTGTAGGCGCCGGCCGCCCCGCCGCTCGCCCCGTAGCCACCCGTGACCGTGTTGTAGGCGCTGCCCACGATGCAACCCAGCCCGTAGTCCGCCGAGTCCTGCAGCCGTGGGTGGGAGACCATGCAGCTGCCCGGCTCTGAGGTGTTGAGGATCTGGTCGATGCCGAAGCTGATGGGCTCGGCTTGGCCTTGGTGCAGGTGGTGAGCCCCGAGGTGCTCCATCGCCGTCGCCGGGTCCCGGCAGCGGGGTCGAACCTCCGCCCCGGCCAGGGCAACACAGCCCCGCACAGCCCTGCACCGCCACGAAACACGGCAGCGGAGCCGCGCACAGCCGGGGCACGGCGGCTAGGCGCTCAGCCCCATAGCACAGCAGCCGCGCACCCCAAGACACAGCAGCCAGGACACGGCACCTACAGGCTCAGCCCGAGGAAACAACAGCAGAGCCATGCGCAAGCAAGGCACAGCAACCCCCCCGCAGCCCAGGTCACCGCCGCCGTGCCCAGCCCGAGGCACAGGAGCTGCACACTCAGGACACAAATCCCCCCTCCCCTTGTGGAGGACAGCCGCCAGGAGCAGAGACGTGACACCCACACGCACCCACACCCACCGGTCCCGTTCCGATGAGACCCAGCAGCCCCAAGACACAGCCACCCTAAGCCAAGAGCCACCCACGACAGACACACGAAGGCGCCCCGGGAGAAGGGGGTACCGTCGCAGGCAGTGGGGAGCCCGAAGTCCCGCGGAGCAGCCCGGAGCCCCGCGGAGCAGCTCGGCGAAGTGCGAGTGAGATCGCCCCGCCGCCCCGCTTGCCCATCAATCACGCTACCCCAGGCCTGCTGCTCTCGGGCCCTCACTCTCCATTGGCTGGATGCTGAAAGGAGCCGAGTGAATGACAGCAGAGAGGAGCAGACGAGAAAAGGAGTTTCTTCTTCCTCAGCTTCCCCCACTCCCCCTTCTCCCCCCTCGAAAAAAAAAGAAAAATAAAATCACCACCCGGCTCGGCCTTATAAAGTCGGCGCTGGCTGTTCGCAGGGTGTTAGGGTGGGTAGAGGAGCTGTGGGCAGACGGTGTCTCAGCATCAGGTACAGGTCAGTGGAGTGGGTCTTTTTATTCCTAGTTTGTGGCCATGGGCTCCTGGGGAGGGGGGTCCTGGATGCCAGCCCCTGCCGTGGGTTCGAACCCTGGGCCGAAATCCCCATGGTTGATACCGTTTCGGGGAAGAAGCCGGGGGATGTCCTCCTGAAAGGGTCCCAGAACCGCTGGGCCCCTTTTCTCAGGAGGGATGCTTCCAGTGTCAAAAGTCAGCACCTCTCAAAAAGCCGAGGAGGAGCAGGGAGGCTCCCTCATCCCCAGGCCCAGAAGAGGGACACAGGAACACTCAGGATGGCTCCCACAGGTGTCCAGGCCCACGGAGGGGGTATCATGAGCAGAGGCGGTGGGCGCCCGAGGCACAACTCCCGCCGAGAACCGCGGTGGGTCCGAGGGGCGGGACTTGTTCCCCAGGACGGGGGCTGCCTCCCCTATACCAAGCCTGGCCGCGGGGAGATTCGTTTTTATGTTAAAAAAAAAAAAAAAAAAAAAAAAAAAAAAAGGTGTTTTTTGGGTTTTTTTATTATTATTATTTGAAAGCCGCAGCAGTAATATGCTTCAAAACTTATTTTGTCCCGGGCCCGTTGGTGCTCCCGATTAACGCTGCCTCCTTCTCCCTCCTCTTCACTTCCTGATGCTTCTGAGCGGCTCTGCCCAGCGCTGCCCACTGCTCCAGGCAGCGATGCCGAGGGTTTCCAGGCTGGGTCGTCCTCTGCCAGCACTAGGCAGCCCGCTCCATCCTCCCTGTCCCCATCTGGGGCAGGGCCGGCAGACTTCCTATTCCCTGTATTCCCTCTATATTCGCAGTGTGCTGGTGGCTTAGTGCCCACGGAGGACTGTGGAGGTCCCGCCAGACAACCCGTTCTGCGGCATCTTCCATGAGATGCAAATGCTCTGGCATAGAAACTCGTGCCCATGCACTCGGGTACACCCACCACTCACTATCAGATATATCAGCCCACCCACATCCTCACACATACCTCCACCTCATGCTCACAAAGATGCACACGCGCTCACAAGCATCTACACAAACTCGCTGGCTCCCATTGATTGGACATGCACCTACATTTGTGCAGTTATTCACACCCATTCTCACACTTATAACCCCCTCTACACCCTCACAACTCACACACACAAGCATTCTCGCACCTACACAAAGCTGTGCATTCACTCCCACAACACGCATTAACACACCCCCGGGCGCAGACACACACACACAGTCTGACACAGCCGTGATCTTGGGTTCCTGCAACCTTCATCCCTGCCACAACACCTGTGACACACCAAGACCCCACCGGGGACCCACTGCTATCGCCATACCCATCACTATGACCCCACACCAGGGAGACTGGGGGGGGCACAGCGGGCGGCAGCATCTCGTGGTCACCTCTCTGCCCCATGCCCAGTCGGTGCCTGACCAGTCAGTTCCCACCCCCTGCCGCCCAGCCCTGCCTGCCCACCAGGGTCAGGTTTCCCCCCTCCCTGTACCTGCCTCAGTTCTTGACTTCTGAACTCTTCAGGGAACTCGCTGGCGCCAGCTCCATCAACCAAAGTCCTTGTGGTTAGTAGGAGCTGGGAGGGGAGGGAGGGAGTGAGGGCTGGGGCCAGCCGGGGCTGTGAGGTTGCTTTCGGGCAGGAGATCTTTTCATCCCCGAGGGCTGCAGCTGCCTTTGCCCTTCTCCAGGAGCAGCCCGGGCCACTTCTTCAATGTCTTTCCACACAGGGGATGTGGGGCTCACCAACCCTCAGCATTTCAGGTTGTTTCCACAGGGAAGGAAGGGCAGAGCATGCCATGCCAGCCCTGCACAGTGCCACAGAGACCCCTGCCAGTGAGCTCTGATATCTAGGGGGACCCAGCCCAGCAGGTGCTCTCTCTCCAGTAAATAACGTAGCCATCTGATGCTGCTTGAACATCCCAAAGGACCTGGTCGATTCTGGGCAAAGCTTTTAGCCTTCCCTGTACCAAAGATCCCACATGATGAGTAGATGCCAAGGGCTCCAGAGGGGCTAGCCCCAAGAAATCACAAGGTCACCACCAGTGAGCCAGACTGGCTAATGAGGGTCACAGCCCCCAGCTGCTGAACCCAAGGTAGGGGTATCTTCTAGGTGGTAAAACCTGTCTGGAGAGAGAGTAAAGGTAAATCTGGTCTTTCTCTGCCCAGTGAGGACAAAGGAGAAGAACAGGCAGGGCTAGATCCTGACTGTGATTCAAGGCTCCTGGAAATCAATTGGAATTGTTGATGGGTTTTGGGATGATGCACAGCCCTAGCACAGGTTGCACAGGTTGCAGACCTCACCTAATCCCTGCACAGGTTGCAGACCTCACCTACAGCCTGGGGAAAGCCATGCAGCTCCTGGTTCCAATGCTCTAAAAGCACATGCTCATAGACCAGGATGTGTCAGGGGCAGCCTTGATGCTTTCAGGTTTCACATCCCAATGGGAGAGCTGACAGTGTCAGCATCCACTTCAAGGTGCATCCCATGATCCTACAAATGAACTGATCCTGGAAGCTGGGGGCAGAGGTGTCCCAGTCCTGCCTGCTCTGCTGTGGCTGGTGTTTGGCGGCAGATTTCCAGCCAGCATCCTCACACATACTGAGAGCTGTATTTTTCCCTCTTTACTAGGGCTCTAGATTTCAGGCTCTAAAAGAAATAATTCAGAGATCATATAGTAAGCAGAACCTGGGAAGACAGGTATTCTCAGATGTTTGCCTGAAGACCTGTTTTGGACAGTGGGATTTCTTTTCTGTCCAGAGAATTCCGTTCTGCAGGAAACACCAACAAGCTTGATCAGTCCTCTTTGGAGGCGGGAGAAGCCCTCCAACGTCGGAGCTGACGCATGCACTAAGTTGCTGCAAAATCAGTGTGTTGAGAAACCAAATGTTCTTTGGTCTCTATTTCTGCAGAGTGTTTCTCCCCCTTCAAGCACCCACAGCTATTTGCATATTCCTGCCAGCTTTGAAACTTTTGTCCTCTCTCATCTGCCCCGAGCAGCTGCTGGGACTCATTTCCAAAGCAATGGTCCAATCCTGCTCCAGCTGAGGGTTGGGGCCTCAGTGTATCTGTGCTAGGAGACACCAATGGAGACAAGGACCCTGACGGTGCTGCCTAAGGCTCCCCCTTTTCCCTCCCCACGAAGGCCTGGTGATCCTTACTCATTGATCGGGTGCATCTGCCTCCTGCTAGTAGCGGGGCAGCCCCGCCAGGGTCTGACCTCCACCCTCCACTCCCATATTCTTGTGCCTATCTGGCTTTCTCTTCTTGGCCACTGAGCAATTCTGCAGCTTGGGGCTCCCTGGAGCTCAGCATCACAAGTTGCTTCGCAGCTGCTGGCTGGGGGACTGCTGCGAAATACAAACCCTCCTGCAGGAAGCGGGGGACAAAAGTGGCGTGGCTGGAACCTTGGCAGGGTCCCAGCAAAACGCACCGGGCTCAATCCGAAACCTGCGCTTTTAGCGGCGTTTTCTAGAACCCTCAAAATCCTCCTAATTTCCTGAAGGAAAGTGAGCGATTCGGACTGCTTCTACACCGGAACAGTGAAAAACACAGAGGCTCCCCGTCAACAGAAGGGTGCACCCGGGCTCCTGCCCCTCCTCGCTTCTGAATTCGTTTAATTCGTTGGAGCCCCCAATACCGGATGATTATACACACTCCTGCACGTCTATCACCTTCCGCAGCTCTTTCTCTCCCGTCTCGACCCTTGGGAAATCAGTTAGGGCGAAGGACCTGGTGCCCTTAAGGGCCCGGTCTGCTCACCAGAGCTGGGACTCTGGAGAGCCCCGGGGATAGGCGGCCCCGAGGATGGGCGGCCCCTCCGGGCAGCTCCTCTCCCGGGAGCAGGGGGACGCGGTCCCCGCTGCCGTCGGGGTTCTGCCACTCAGCGCTGCCGTCCCTTACTAAATCATGTAGCAAGTGTCGCGACGGCAGCAGACAGAGAAGCAGAGCGACTTCAGCACCAACAAGCCGGTCTCCAGCGGCTGTGCGGGCGTCCTAGCGCAGAATCTCGTTTTCCGCACATCCCTTTGAGACTAACCCCGCACGGGAGGTCCCCGGAACCCCCCGCCCCGCCGACCGCAGCTCTTCCCGGGCTCCGCGTCCGCTAGAAGGGCGGGACGCGGTTCTTGCACATTAAAAGCAATTAACACCATTTGGGGAATTTTTAATTGTTCTATAAAGCACGCTGTAAATAATTACTCCCAGCTCTGTCGATCCCTCGAATAAGCACTGACAGTTGTAATTTATGGCTTTGGAAACATGGCCCCTTGTATTCAGCATAACTCCTTATTACAGTAATGACTTAGCGCCGCTGCACTTAATGAGTATAAAGTGCCCGGCGTAGCGGGAGCCGCAGCATCTCCCGAACTTCGCTCGCAACAATATTTCTCCCCTTTATGGTTACAAACGACCGAGGGGCTACGAGTTACTATGCGGTGAAGGAGCAGAGGGGCCGGGGGAGCGCAGCAGGACTCGGGAGGGCAGAGCGTCCGGCTCCGCACCCCGTCAACGATATCTCCCCGGTGCAGTGATCTACTGAAAATCAGTATTTAGAGCATTTCGCAAACTCCCCTCTCCCCTCCTGTTAGCCACTAGCCATCTAGAGAAAATGGTTCAAGAGAGGGAAAAGAACGGTCACAACTCATCGCACCCAGAGGCGCAGGAAATGCGGGTGCCGGGGAGCCCCGGAGGGCAGGTCGGCCTGCACACCCCGACCCTCCCGCCCGCCTCCTTGTCTGACGATGCCTCGGGACCGATCGGGTCCGTGCAACAGGCCGGGGGGCTCTGATCCCTTCCATCCTCCTGCCGGGGGTATCCGCGGGAGGGGAGGGAATGGGGTGGTGGTGGATGAGGGCTGAAGTGCCCGGCGGCTCTCCATGAATATTCATCGTTGCTCGTTGCCGGAGGAGCATCTGCCAATAAGTTATTGGTCCTGCGGCACCGGCCGCTCTCTTCACCGTGAAGAAATGCGTGTAATCCTATTAGCTGTGTCCCCCTGGCCACCCGCCCCGCACCAGCCCCGCTAATGAACGGCGTCTGGCCGCCACCCCCGGGGACACCGGCGGCAGCGGGGGACACCGGGGGCTCTGCCCCGTTATTAACTCCCATCTTAATTACAGCTCCCGTGCCAGCTCACACCCGTGAGGTAAGGGAACCCACGTGGGCTGGGCCTCCCCTGCTCGGAGAAGCACTGGCCTCTGCAACAGCTAGGCCTGTCACGACACAGACGGTGGCAGTCGTGATACCGCCCCGCTACCGGCCCCGGCTGTCGGCAGCTGCCTTGTTTGTTCGCTCACCGGGGGAGAGGCGGCTGCTTTTGTCTCCGAGCCCCAGGCTTTTTCTCGTCAGACAAAGTCCTGTTTTGCCATCAGATTTGTGATTCTCTCATTCCCGGCCCCCCCGTCTTAAAAGCAGCCCTCGAGGGCAGGGGCACAGGCAGCTCCACATACCCCGGGCACGCCCTGCCGGCTCCTCTAACAAAGTAGCTTTCACTAATGAACAAGAAGATCCAATAATAATGGTCTTAATTATTGCAAACATTGCTTCGGGTTTTGGTATAAAAACCTCAAAACCGCCCTCAGTAAATCGTGGCGTTTATTTTTTTTTTTTTCCCCCTTACCCTCCCCGAGGTTAATTAGGGCTAAAAAAACAAATACAAATTATGTCAGAACCAATGGGTAAACTTAAATCTAATTTGTTGCTGCTTTCATTAGCCCTCTGAGAGGCGGACCGCGTAGGAGGGGCAGCCCCCCAACCTACCGGAGGCAGCTACCGTGCAGGTGAGCTGCTTCGGGGACGAGGCCTCGCCCTTCCCGGAGGACCCCTCTGTCCCCAAATTGGGTTGACTTCTCCGTGTTGAGAAACTTTTCCTTTGCTGGCGGAAATGCATCCAAATTCTGGCAGGGCTCCGGTAAAACTCGGCGCCAGTCGTTTAGCAGCGCAGGAACAGAGGGCGTTTGGGATTAACCGTTATAAAAATAAAGCAAAAACCAAAAAGACAAAAATTAGAAAAATAGAAAATCATGTGGGGTTCCAAACATTATTCCTCCCCGCGTGGCACAACCCTCCCACCCCACCGCACTCCACTCGGTAAAACACCGAGCGAGCTCTGCCCAGGGGACCAATGCCCCGGGTATGGGGAGTGCAAGTGACTAAACCGGGTTTAAACACGATCGACCATTTATGTAAATGGCGTTCTCTATATTTGTAAGTTTAATTAATTAATTGCATTATACACTATTGTATTAATTGCATTTTCCACCTGTAATTAGTTTAGTTTCATTTCCAGTGCTACAACCTCCCGGACTTCACCGAGAAAGCACCGTGTCTCCATCCCAAAGCACGGAGCCGTCTTCATCCCAAAGGCTTTGCTATTTCTAACCTCCCAGGTAGGATCTCGAAAAACAGTTTAAGGAGAGACCACGACAGAAAACAAACAAATTAATTAGGGTGTGTAAACAAAAGTCGTGGGGGAGAGTAGGTGACACCGGTTTTTCAGTTTTATGCACATCACCATGGGCTTTGAATTGCCGGTGCCAGTTCAGAGAGCTTCGGGATTTTATGTGAAGTCGTTGTTTCATGTCACTGCTACCTGCGCGGGAGCTTGCAAGACCCCAGCAGAGCCTCACTAGCCGGTGGAGTCAGCCAAGGACACCGGGGACACGGAGGGAAATGAGCTTTCACTTCGGGAGACAAATACTTCAAGGCTCCGATAGAATAGCGCTGCCGGAGACCCGAAATAATCTTTCGAGACGTCTCTGTCCATACCGTTAATGTAGCTGAGCTCTGAGCATGCCCTGAGAAAAGGGACAGCTTCCAGCAGCCCGTATACAGCTGCAAACCTTCACCAAAACTTAAAGTGGCAGGACCCGGGGCTTCAGAGGTGAGGGGGAAGTGCACACTCAGATCTGAGCTCGCAGGTCTGGGATGCTGTATCCAGGGGAAAAAAAACCAAACCAAAACAAAAACCAACTCTTCAGACCCTGCGATGGGTCTGTGAAGTCTTAGAGAAATACAGAGATGGTTGGGCGGATTTCAGTCCTAGGAGAAATCCTAATCAATCATTGTGCTTAGCGGGCAGCATCCTCGGAGCTGAGCCCCGAGCGCAGCCCCACCGGAGGTCCCTGCAGGTGCAATTAGAAGTAAAGCTAACGCGAGGCAGAGAGCAAGCAGCGGTATTTGCAGAGAGATGCTAAGAGATGCTGGGGTCTGACACAACTTGGAGTAGGAAGACCCCTTACAAAACCTGGATCCATACTCCAGCCTCACTGAGTTCTAGAAGCTCAGAGACAAAACTCAAGCTTAGACCAAGACTCATCAAAGACCAACTTGATGTGAGTGAAGCAGCAGTGCTGACATCTCCTTCCCAGGCTCCCACAATCTCCCCACGCTTTTTTTTTTTTTTTTTTTTTTTTTTTTTTTTTTTTTTTTTGCTTTTTTTTTTTTTGCTTTTTTTTTTTCCCGGGACTTTTACTGTTCAGAGTAGATGAGCCAAGGCATTTCTTTCTCCCCTTTCATAAATATTGCATCTCCCAAATGCAATTACCAAGGGCGAAGAGACATAAGTGTTTGCTAAATAAGATTATGTGATAATGTTAATGTATTTTATGCCTGTGCTGTGACACCAGACAGTCCCCCTATTAATAACAGCTCAATGAGATGTGGAAGTTCTTAACAGGGTGCTTTGGGGGACTGGGGATCTTTTGCATCTGGGGGAAGGAAAGTGCAGTACTGTGCCATTGGCTGCAAAGGTGGAAGAGCCATTTCCAGGGATCAACTGAACTGGCAAGTGGAGCAGTAAGCAGCCCAGAGGGTCCAGTTGTTATGTTCACAGCCCACAGTCACTAACAGGGTGTAAATCACTCACAGCACTTCATAATGCAACAGGCCTAGGGAGGTTTTGCACATTATCACAATCCCGTGACTGAATTAAGCAGCATTTGGGGTCCTGTGGGCTCATCACAAGTACTATGTGCCAGCCCACGTGTCCCCAGCTATTAATAACATGGGCAGAAACTCACCTCTTCCTCCTAGCTAATGCATGACCAAGAAAATGAACAACCAAATATATCTCTTGGTCCAACTTGCCTCAGTCAGAACAAAAACCTCCCATATGATCTTAGCTCTGCTGATCTCCAGCACCCCCAGCTCTGACCTTTATCCACTTGTCTTTCTATCTCTCCAGTGGCCATGTCCATCTGCCACCTCCTATTGACCCGTCCATCCCTTGTGGTCTTCTGCCTCTATCATATGACTACAGCCATGTACCCATTTCCATATGATCAAGTGTAACTGAGGATGTTGGTTGCCCAGCCTGAGACATGTCGATGTGGCCCCTTTTTCAGAAAGTCCTTTAAAGACTGTACTGCAATGACCCAAGCTTCTGTAGCAGTCCTGTTCCCAGCACCCACAAGGTTGACATAAAATCATCAGGTCCCAGGCCCATGCATCTGCAGGGCATGAAACACCCCCATGAAAATTTTGTATGGTGACATAGTGAGAAACACAACTTGCATATGCTGAGCTGTCCACAGGGCACTGCAATGTAACTGTGAGAAGCCCCAGGCCTCCAAGTCAGGGGTTTCCCTGTAGCTTTTCCCTGCTTCAGCCCTTAAGCCAACACAGTGTCCTTCCCAGAGCTGCTGGCCAGAGTTTGGTCCTCTGTGTGGCAGGGCCATCACCCCTGTGTTGATGCAAACAGGGTGATACACGAGTCTTTTGTCTTTTTTGATGCTTCCCGGGCAAATTCTTCCAAAGCCTGCAAAGTTTGCCTCTCTATTTTGCATTAGCACTAGTTTGTAGCTGCCCTCTGGCCCCCAGGGTGGAAGGTCAATCCTTTATTTACTTAGACCCTCACTTAGTTCATCTGTAGCCCTTTCAGTGCTTTGGATAACAGACACAAAGAGAGCTGCTAACCTGCTCTCTGGCCAGGAGCCTGCACTCCCCAGCCCCTGTGCCAGGGAGAAGAGCATCTCTCCAGGAGATACCAGTGCAGCACAGTGAAACAGGCTGGGTGGGAAGCAGCTCTTTCCTATCCAAGGGCAAGGTCTGATTCAGCATGGAGTAAAATGAGGGACGTAAACAATTCCAAGCACTGCCACGCTTAGATTAAAGATCCTGAATGGTAGGGGTAAAATTACATCCTTGACATCACCTGTCAGGTCTTGCTTGCTGGTGCCTCTGGAGCTGGTTGCACAAAATCTGTTCCTGTCCTGTGGAACAGCAGTAGCCATGAATGTTGCAGCATCCTTGTGTCATTGCCCTCTCAGAATGACCCAGGGCCTGTCCTGGTCCCATTGGATGCTGCTGCACCTGTGAGAGCCTCTGCAGGCAAAGCCAGAGCCTCATGTGCTGAGCAGGGGAACATGCAAGCTCTGGACTGTGCAGCTGTCTCCTTACTGCCCAGCACCCTCTCCACCATTGAACATCCCCAGGACATGAGAGCCTTGACAGTCCTAGCCAAGACCTGAATCCCCTGAGGTAGCTGATAGGTGGGCTCAGGGGTGCTAAGTCTCTCAAAGGTAGCTCTGTAGGGCAGCCACAGCCCCCAGCAGGCACTGGCCACAAAACCGGCTGGTTTCAAACCTTGTCCAATTACATGAGCCCATGGAGTGGCATTTTCCCAGTCCAGTCCCACCTGGAGACAGCCACAACAGAGTATCTCTCCCTCATTTGGGATGCTGCAGCTTGCTGTGGCAGCTGACCCTGTCCTTAGCCCCTCCTTGTCTGCCAGTAACATCAAACTAAAGCATTCAATAGGAGCAAAAAAGCAGTATTAATAACTAAATAGTTATAAAATCATCACTGCTGAATATTATTCCTGTTAAAGGCAACATTAATATACTTCTCAAGCACCCCACACTCAAGCAGAGTTTGGCCTCTGAAGAACCAAATGATGGATCTGACTCTCAGAGGAGACCATGCACTGGACATTTGGCCAGGAGACAGAGGCTGTCTCACCCTCTCCCAAAAGCAAGGGGCTCACAGCACCAGTGGCTGAAAGGAGCGGAGGTGTTTCCTGAGGGCCAGCCCAAGGCAGACACAAAAGGGAAAAGCTCTAAGTGCTGTTATGGAAATGTGCCCTTTGCCTGGATGCCCTGGGCCAGATGTTCAGTCATGTTCTGCAAAACAATGTCACAGCCTGAAAAACTGTCCTGCCTCTTCCACAGGCCTGGCCAGAGGGGCCGTGTGTCCCCCCCACAAACTTGTCCCCAGGGTGGGTGAGCAGTGTCTTGGCTCACAGCCATCTTGCTCATGTTTGTCACCACATTTTTTGCTGCTGTTTTTTTTTTAAAAAAAAAGTCTTTTTGCTTCCGTGCTCTCCCATTTCTTCACAGGATGGAAAGTGGCAGCTTCTTGGAGAGGAGACTGGGGATCTGGGGAGTTCCAGGCCAGAAGCTCATCCGTCCTGCCCCCCAGCACAGTCCTGTCCCACAGTATCCTATGGCCATGCCGGTGCCAGCTGTGACCCAGCACATGCTCCCCAGGGCCCAGCTGTGTGCAGCTTACATCTGGCCTGGGGATATTGCTCTTGTCGAGCAGTCAAGCCCCTGCTCCAGGGATCCAGGCAAGTCCCAAACCCAGCCAAGCTCAAGGGAGGGAAGGTTGTGGTCCAGCCCACACAGAATTCCATCAGTGAGGCTTCCCAGGAGAATGTCACCCCGGGGATGGTGGGGTTTCAAGGCAGCACTAAGCTGAGCATCCCCTGCACAGCCACCTTTCCCTGAGGAGTCAGGAGACATCAGCCAAACAGGAGCAGTGCCCCTACTCAGGGCTATAGGGCTGAGATAGAGCAGTGCCTCAGGTGCTCAGCATTTAGCAGGATTAAATTCTGGCAATGACGGGGAGTTTTTATCAGCTGGAGGATGTTTCAAGGCAGTGTTCTGCCTCCCGAATGAATGCTCCTTGTGTTCCCTGAGTGAAATATGTTCCTACTTTGATTGCATTACAGGATGTGACAAGCCAATCCCTGCCAGGAAATTAATGAGCCCCAAACACTGTGCCCATCCATCACCACCCCAATCAGCTACCTAATGCTCTAACCACCCTGGCCACACATCCAGCATTGCTGGGCACTTAAGGTCAATGACAGCCTTGAAACTTCTCCATCCAAGGACCTAAAGCTGGCTGGCAAGGGGCTCTGATCACTGGTGATCCAGCACAGCCCCAGCCTTGCCCAAATCATGGCAAGGGTTATTTCTCCTGCTTATGCCTTCTTTCAGACTGCTGTGTCTGACTGGTGCCTGTTTTCCCTGCTTGCTGCCCACTGGACTCTCAGAGATCATCATAGTCCCAAGTGCTGGGGCCATGGAAAAATGCTCTATGACTACCAACAAACTCAAACCTCATGTTCAGCAACAGCTGGGACAGGTTAACATGGAGCTGAAAATGAGAGCAGAAAAGCTGGGAGGCTAGAGAAGTGTCACCTCACTGAAACAGAGCAGAGACCTGGGGAAAAAAAAATTATGGAAAATGAATAAAAGTTGTTCTATAATACATCAGTGGGGAGTGCATTATCCCAGGGCTGCATTTCCTGGACTAAGGGTGCAAAGGGGCACTCACAAAATACTAGTAAATGGTAACAGTTTACAGACACCATGATATAAGGAGCTGGAAGTCACATGGATGAAGGCTGTGCTCCTCAGGGCTTGGTCCCTGTGTGCTGCCATACCAAAAGTGGCACTTAATATGCTCACAGCCATGTGGAAGTTTTTATGAGATGCATTTGCTCATGCTTGCAGTTTCCTGAAGCCACTGATGGGTTTTGGGGCGCTGAAGTTAAACGCCTGACGTTTAGCAGCACAGCAGCAGAGAGACGACAGCTCCCTGGGCTTCTGCCAGGTGAGCAGCCATCCTGCCTGGCACCACAGCATCGCACTCACATCCCCTACTGTGTGGACATCTGGGACTAATGAAAGGCAGAGATGGCGCTGGAACCAGGGGGAGATGAAGGTACTTGCCTTTCCAGGAGGATCTGCCCTGGAGGAGAAGTCCCTTGTGGGAGTCCTGGTGCCTGGAGGTGGCCCTGGGGAAGAAGAGCAGGCTGGTAGCCACCTGCACCTCCTGCAGCGAGGGGACTGGGGAAGCTGGGGGCACTGAAACCCCAAAACGTGCCCAGCAAGGACTGGTGACAGCAGATGCAGGGTGTGAAGAGTTTGCCCGGCAGGTGAAGCCAAGCAAAACCCTTTAGGTCTTCAGGGGGTGAGGACATTCACAATGTCTCTCTACATTGCCCCAGCACAGGCGAAGAGCCTGGGTCAGAGGCAAGGGGTTAGCTCCCAGGGACGAGGCTGTGTCCTGGGGGTGAGGTGGTCTGCAAACCCCTCCAATGAGCTACTTCTTTCCCTGAAAATGGAATTTCATTAAATCAGCTTTGAAGTAATGGTGGAAAATTCTCACACTGTGCTTGTGCTTCGCTTTATCTCCATTGGATAATTATGAAAAATACAGCTTTCCAAGTGTGTCACTTGTTCTTCTTCAATTTAAAAATTCTCTTCCATCTCATTCTCCAGGCAGTATTTTGTACTTCATCTCAATTGAGGAAAAGAAAAATTAAAATCTATTTCTGGTGCTAAAAAAAAACCAAAAAAAACCACAAAAACTTTCCAATTTAAAACTTTCCCACCAATAAAATAAGGATCAAATGAAACATTTTTTCCCTCACCCATCTTTTTTCCTCTTGAAAATTTTCAAAAAGAAAAAAATACCAGAACACAAAAATTCAGTAGTTTCCTTCCTGAGATGATGGAGATCTCTCTGGAGAAAATGTGTCTGATAAGCTTAAGTAAAGCCGCCTCCCCTGCTTTATCTCAAGCAGCGTGTCAGATGGGTATTTCTAGCAGATCTCTTCTGAACACTCAGAGCATCAAATTACTCCCCCATCTTGTCCTGCTCCACTGAACAGCTTCGGAGGTCCTGGATCAGCATTCACTGCAGCAAGATGTGGTCTGTGGCTGGAGGGATGAGCTCTTGCCAGGGGTGGGCAAGTGTGCTTCTCTGTGCTTCAATATGGCTGTTTTGCTGGAGAGGGCTGGGGATCCCCCAGGAGCTGCACCCTGGGCCACGTGGTGTGGCTGGGAAAGACCTGTTTCATCAGGGGATTTTTCATCTTATAAAAGCTGCTTTTGTTTCTCAGTTTCCCAACTGTTGCCAGCATACACCTCACTGCTGCCTTTCCTAGAACAAACATGGATCACAAATATTTCAATTCCCTGGCATTAGAGGCATCAAAAGTCACCCCTAAATTAAAGCCTTTGCTTCTGCTCCACACAGGGCTGTGTAGAGACCTGAGCGCCTGAGAGCATCCAGCCCCAAAAGACCCCATGGCTCAGGCTTGGCACCACGTGCAAGCCTGGTGGGGGTATGATGGTGGTGTTGAGGTGGTGGTGTTAAGCAGGGCTGGTCACATTCTCATCCAATCTGGATTCATTTTCCCTATCTTGGGGTTTGCTGCTAATACCCCTGCTTGCCCAGGGAAAAAAAAAAAGCCTTGGCTGCCATCTCTGAGCACCAACCTGCACCTCTGGCAACCAGTTCCCCCTCAGAGCTCTGCATCCAGGTGCTGCCATGGGGATTCCCATCCCTGCAGCAGAGAGGGCCAAAAGGATCCCAGCTCTGAAACCCTGACCTGAAATGAGGCCCATTACCTATTAATTGATGCTGCCTGCTCCCTGGTGATTAATTGTCAGGAGAAATCATGTCACATTTTGCAAGCCCAGACTCCAGCACTGCGACATGGAGGGTCCTTTATCAGCCCTGGGGCCAGCAGTGGCACCAGCCTGTCTGAGCCATCCAGGTACCTCAGCGTCCCAGAGCTTGTTTGTTTTGGTGTAAGCCTGAGTGTAATTGGGGCTGAAGAAAAATACCCACAGCAAAACAAATGCAGTACCAATGATGGACACAGCCCTGCAGCAAGCATGAAGAGAGATTGGAAGAGACCCTGCCTGGAGATGTTCAGAGAGCTCAACACGTGGCTGTTGACCAAGCAATTAATTTTCAGCAGCCCGTGTGTGAGCAAAGACCCCAGCCAAGCACATCCTGAAGCCTGGATATGCCCAGGGCTGATGGAAGAACCCCACCACATTCCACTGTGTCCTCCTAGCTAGGGGTGCAGCGTCACCTGTGCCAGCTACAGGACTTTCGCTTGGCTTTCCTTGCCCCAGCTTCCCCTAGCACCACCCTGAATAACTCATGTACAAGACAGAGAAGACGATAAATCACAAGCAAGGATTAACATGAGTTATTTTATGTGCTGAAAAGATCTATAGGCTCAGCTCTGCCAGGCTGCAGTGATTAATGCAGTGCCTCTCCCTTCAACAGATATCCTTACATTCAATTACAGATGCTGGGGGGCTCCTGGACAGCAAGAAATCAGAGATGAGACTGACTAGGGAAGACCCCAGGCCTCTGTAAGACACTTGGAGTGTGTCTGCCCCATATTAGCCTCAATCAGGTTTAATGGGGTTCAGACAGGTTAAGAAACCAAAAACATGGGAAAATCAGGCACGCTCTGACATTCCCATGCCTTTGTGTTTTAGTGCAAAGCCATCAAAGCTGGTTCTTAGGTCACGTCCATCATGTGAGTCTGCAGGTTTATCAGCCAGCCATCCGATGCCCTGGGAGCAGACTAGCCTGAGGTGCATAAGCCTTTTGAAAAATACATTAAAAAGCAACATCCTGGGTTGAGTAAATTAATAAAATAACAATTAATTAATGTTAATTTGTTAACAAAGTGAACTTGATTTTAATTCCTTAGTAACAGCTGACCCTAAATGCCCTTTTTCACCTCATCCAGGGCTGCTTCCTGCTGAGCACTAGTTTCTAGCCTAACCTGGGGGCTTTGCTCTTTCTATCTCTCTTGTTGGTATCAACTAATTTGCTTCTGATGACCAGCAGTCTTACAGAGGTGCTTCTGCATCTGCTGGAGGACTCAGAGAGGGGAAACTCTGGGAGTTTTTATAGCCAAGCCTTTACCAAGCTCACAGGTGTCAGGTGCAATGGGATGCAGTTTGAATTCAGCTCCTGGGCCGGCTCTGCATGGTGACTATTTTTTGCTGTTTGACTTCTGTTCTACCTGACTCCTTCCTCTCATATTGTTTACCTCAATAACAAAACACCTGTTTATTCAGCTTTAGATCTTGCTAACCAGCGCAGCACTGAATTTAGGACCAAGAAAGCCATCACTGAGCAACCTCACTGCAGTTAGGCTATAACTGTATTTTAGAGCCTTGCTCATGTCAGAGTTTCAGCATCCATTGAAAATAAGGGCTGTGGTCACAGCTCTCATGGAGGCAAAGCCTCTTGCCCCGCTCTGTGGCACATGTGGCTCCATCTGTCCCCAAAGCATGGCCAGGCTATTGTCCCCCACCATGCAGCACAGAGATCTGCCAGGGAGGAGTTGTACTAGCCCAAGCCATTAACACAGAAAATTATTAGTAGGCTCTTGGGCAGAGTCTATTTTCATATTCATTTGGCTAATTAAATGAAAATCATTGCTCAGGAATACCATGCAGGATCCCAAGCCCCATTAAGTTAGCTTAAATTCTCACTGGAGAAAGGGTGTCACCCCATGCAGAAGTGGCTCAGTCACACAGGACACGTTTGATCAGCTGTGGCAATGAGTGGCTCCAGTACCTATAGGTGATGATGACACAGGGTTATTTGGGTTATTGGGGGTCCAAGGAGCAGGCACCAATTTTTTTTGACCCACAGGGTATTTAAAGTGATGACATCTGGCTGTGGCTCTCAGTGATGGTGGGGCTTGGAAGATGTTCCATGAGCATCCCAGCCATGATCAATACTTAGGAGCCTGCGGGCCCTCATTGCCCTCCCCAGGGCCCAGAAGAGCATATGGGTGTTCCCAAGCCACCAGCTAGTGTTGCAAGAGCTTTTAAGATGTCAATGACCTCCTCACTGGGACCCTCTGCCAGTCACATTGGCTAAAGTGGTGGGAGAGTCCAGGAACCTCTCCAGGGTCACACCACCATCCTGGTCCCTATGCCCATGTTGGTACCTAGCATATCACATGACAATGCTACAAAATTTTCAGCAAATGCGATTTTCTGATTCAGACAGGACACAGGAGGCTACAGGTGGGGCTAGGAGGGGCAGAGATGGATATCCTGTGAAGCAGCATGGGGATGCTTCCTTGTGTCCAAGACACTAACAGGAGAAACACTCTTTCTCCGGTGAGCACTGGCCTCCCGCCTCTGTTTACCATGTCCCTCGTGTTTGGGTTGGGGCCTGGACACAAACAGCAGAAAGGCTGGATCTGATTTCACTCCTTTTCTCAAAGCAAACAAACACAGACAGCATCACGAACTGTGTCAGCCTGGGGGGCACCAGGGCAGGCCTCATCCTCCCATAGACACTGAAAGCAGACAGTCCCGGGCTGGGTTGGGTGCTCTGTGCTGCACTCACTGTTTCCTACTGCAGCCAAGGCTCCTACTCTCCTTGCATCCTGCTGGTGAGAGAAGGCAGCCCATGGCAGTCTCAGGGCTGCTGTGCCATTTGCACAATGACAAAGGCACCCTTTACATGGCAGAGGCAGGACAGAACTCAGTGCTGTCCCAAGACCCACGGGCATGGTGCTGCATGGGCAGGGTGCTCAAGTATGGGCAGGGAAGGTCAGGACTGAGCTGCAAAGCCAAGGGCAGGGAAGTATGGAGGGGGCCGGGCCTGGGGGAAACTTTGGGCAGAGCCAGTCCAGCCCCACTGCTTAGTGTCTGCACTTCAGAGCCCACGGCAAAATCCATCTGCCACTTCAACCAGCCCCGGTTCTGGCTGTATGTCCCAGCTGGTTGCAGGCGGATGGGCTGGGGGCTGGCCCGGAGCAGGCAGAGGAGCTGGGAGCCGTGGGGGCTTTGCCCCTCTTTGGGGCAGCTCGCAGGCAGAGCGAGCCCGGGCTGCCCGAGTGCTGCTGCGGGGGCAGAGCTGCAGGGGAAGGCAGGTCCCCACTCTCTGCCTCCAGCCTCATCTCAAGGCTGGGCAGGCGACTGGGACCGACGCTGCCGACGTTCCCCGGGAACTCTGACTGGCCGGGAGCTGGGACACGGCTGTTTGGTGCAGGCGGACCTGCAGCATGGCGCTCATCCTCTGAATTCCTTGTCTATTCAGCATATGCCGCCCAGCTCCCTGGAGTCCAGCGCAGTGCTGGTAGCACCGAGCAAGCCACGCACGCACCTACGATGAGCCCTGCGAGGTGAGGAAAGTAGGGAACGGTTTGCCCGGGAGTTTTGGGGGTGCCGGTCATGGGCGGCCTGTGCCAGGCTGCCTGTAGTGCCATGGGCAGAGAGCGAGCAGAGAGGGAGACTCCATTGCCCTGCAGGGACTCGGCAGCCCTTTGCCCCGTGGCCCACAGCCAGGCTGGCCCTGCCCAGGTCGACTCACAGCCCCATCACACGCCTGTCCCTGCCGCCTCCTTTTATCAGCCTCCAAAATCCCAGCTGTTTTCCCTGCTGTTTGTACTAGTAGCCTTGTCTGTATTAACCCCTGACCCCGTTGAGCTGCTCTTTTCTTCTTTCGACAATTGTGTTTACCAAGTGCTTGGAGGCTGGCTTTTTTCTCCATGCCAGAGCTCAGCCATCCTGTCTCCAGCCCAGCCCTTCCCAGTTTGGAGGGCCCATGGTAGCCACAGCCTGGCACAGGGATGCCAAGCCAGCCAGTAAGCCAGAGGAGTCACAGAATGTCTGAAAAGCACAGCAAAAACTGGTGCTTACCTTTTGCTGGGAGATCTTTGGAAGAAGACCCCCATTGTCTCTGGTTCCTGTTCTCCCCTCTGGCTTCCCACAGGATCCCAGCCTTGCCTGAGTACCAATAGAGAGGACCCAAGCCTCACCCCTTCTTGGTCCAGAGTGACTAGTGCTCCCAGATGCCCAAATCACAGCTGGATAAGTTGGACTTATCTGAGACCTTGGGAACAATAACAGGAAAAGGTTTGTGGGTGAAGGCTAAGGGCAGAGGATGTGGACCTTGTGCAAACTCACACCAAGCCAGCCTGCCCCAGCCACAGGGGCCTTCTCTTCAGTCTCCTCCCCTTACTCACCATTCCTTAATTATTCTTAATGGGCAAGCTCATAAGAGCTTCTATTTACTTTATTACCAGATCAATTAGTGCTTTCTCTCCCCCCTCCTTTTCCCCCCATGCTAATAATCCCATCAAATATGAAGACAGCATCCATGCTGGTACCCAGCAACCTGGAGAAGATGCTGGGGAATGCAGCCTAGCCTGAGCTCCAGATGCTCTGCTGGGCACTTCTGAGATCGATGGATCCTCCCCAAGATGTGGCCCAGTGAGGAAGGGAGGAAGCCAGGGAAGGGGAAGATTAATTGGAGAAGACTTTGGCGCTACTAATATCCAAAATCTGCCAATGTGAGCTGAGTGGGAGCTGCTTGGCACCAGGATGCAGCCTCTTGCCTGCAGCCCTGTGAGCTGGCAGGTTGGTGGAGGATACAGGTGTTTGTAGGCAGGTCCAGAGGAAGGAGCCATAG
The DNA here is from genome assembly GCF_036169615.1 of Heliangelus exortis. NCBI lineage: Eukaryota > Metazoa > Chordata > Aves > Apodiformes > Trochilidae > Heliangelus > Heliangelus exortis. The sequence continues at coordinate 6,411,914 of NC_092428.1, read as the reverse complement.
CATAAATCAGAGTTCTGCAGGACAGCAGGAATGGGACCATGGGGATAGGAGATGGAGAAATGTCTGTGGCCACGTACTCTGGGTGGAGAGGACATCAGCCCAGCATGGGGAACAAGACCAGTCCCAGCACCTCTGCTTTCTCTGTGGGCGACACAAGAGAGGATGGAGGAATCCTTGTTGCACACACCAACCATCTCAAGGAGGCTCTGGAGAGCCCCACATCCTCTTTGAAGAACGAGGGACATGGAGGACAAGTGCTGGTGCTGAGTACGTCATCCAGCAATCCTTTCCCAGCCTCTGCCCCCTTTGGAAACACACCCCAAAGGCAGTTGCCTACCTTCAGCCCCCAACATAGCCCGTGCACACCCAAGTGCTGGATACACAGATATGGAAGCTGTCTGTGAGATGTAGCTGCACTGGATTTCCTGGCTTGCAGCAGGGTCATCAAAGCCTGATTGACAGCCCCTGAAGGGGATGTGCAGGGAAACTGGGGGAGTGAAAGGATTTTAAAATATTTGACTGGAGAACCTTTCTTTGAAAGCAACTCCTCTCATAGGGATGCTGGCTCCCTCCCCAGAGCATTTCTCAGAGACCCCTCAGCTGCCCACACAGTTTGTTCCAGACTAGAAGGACCCACTTGAGCACCCTGGAAAGGCCACAATGTTCCCAGCAGCCTGAGCCACATGTCCTGCTGATGTCATGCTGACAACTTGCAGCTTTGGCACTGGAAAGGGCTCCAGGCCACTGCAAAACTCAAGCCTTGGAGCCTCTGCTTGGACCATGGGGCAGTACTGCTCTGAGAAAGGGGCTCAGTGTGGGATCCCAGCCCCTTGGCCAGCTGGGACAACCAGAAGAGCTGTGCTACAAGGAGGACTCATGCCAGTGAAGCACCCACATCCTTTTGATTAAACCACTGTTCACATCCACATGGGCTCAACATTGCCACCAGTCTCCAGTATCAGGACCCTGCAGAGCCAGCCCCCTGTCCATAGCATTTGGACTGTGCTCAGCCTTTGGGTTCAAAGATAGGAGCAGTATGAGCTGGTTCACCTGTTCAGGTCCCCTGTCAGCTCCTAGATGATGCCAAATAGGACACCATGCTTTTAGCCTGGTGAAAAAAATGAACAGATTTTGGTGGCTGCTCATAGTTACCTCTCATGGAAACATTTCCTGAGATGTACCCAGCCAGAGAGGAGTTAGCAGGGACAGTATCCTGCCCTCCCTCATGTAAGGAAGTCCCACAGCTTCCTAATGTTGTTGGTGGTTTGCTATTAAACAGCCAGCAGCTGGGTTCACATCTATAGCCAACTATTCCACAGGGCTCTGGGGGTCTCTGAGAGCCACCATGGTCCTGGCTGAGCACCTCAAACTCCTGGTCTTTCTGTTTTCTTTCCAAGTGGCACAAGTTCAGCTCCCCTCTGAAACAGCCCATTCCTGGATCCCCAAATGGAGCTGCCTCTGCTCTCACCTGCAGGTCTTCTCTCTGTGGAGTCAATCTGAGACTATTTAGTCTCCCAACTCAGAGCCTGTAGGAACTGCCCTATCCACGTCTGAGCCTGGTCCAGACAAGGTCTCTGCACATTACCAGCCAGCACAAGTATTTCCAGTCCATGCAGGTAGAGCCCTCCCCTGTTGCCTGCAAGGTTGTCATTTCCAAGGCAGAGCAAAGAGGAAGCTGCCCAGCTCTCACCACTTATAAAATTCTTCATTTGCATTCCATTCTCGAGGAAGACCTACAAACAGGGCTCCTGGCCTTCATCCACTATGGCCAGTGCAGACTCAGCTCCAAGAAGCTCAATCTGCAGCTGATCTAGAATGTCTCAGTGGCTCTGTGACCCTCCAGGGACACATGAGGACTGTGCCTGCCTATGGGCATGCCCTGGGCTGAGCATGGCAATCCTTAGGCCAGTCCCAGCACAGGGGCTGGCAGGGAAGATCAATGCCACCACCACAGGTCTAGGAAGAGGAGGAAAGAAAGCCTGAGTCTTCTCATAAGGCAGATGAGAAGATTCATCTTCTATCAAGCAGAAAAACTTGTAACTCACCCTAAAGGTTTCCAACATCATGGCCAATGGCTTCCCCTTCACACTGGAGGTGGCAGGCCCATGAGGGGACAATGATGCTCTGCTTGGCTGGGGCTGTCGCTGCTGGGGATAGAGGAGAGAGCAAAGCAATGCTGCCCCCACCTTCCTCCAGCCCTTCCAAAATAAACAGGCCTGGGAAATAACAGCCAGTGTGAAAGGAATTAAAAAGGCTTCCGCATGTGTGCATGTGTGTGTGTGCGAGTCCTGCCAGGTTAATACTGCTGCCGATTCGCCTGACAGCTCCAAGATTGATTACCCGCCTCAGCGCTCTTTATAACTTGATCAGTCAAATTAATCTCTGGCTGTGGGCCCATCTGATGCCAGGCATCACAAATTTAATTTGGAGGTGTACGGGATCTTTTATTCCTCCCTCCCTCACTCCATCCCTCCCCCCCCATCCCTACCCCTGTCCCTTTTTTCTCAGCTCTCCAGCACGCATGATGCTCCCACTGCTGTAGGGATGACCTGGGCTGTCAAAGCTCCCTCAGGGCTGCAGGGAATAACATCATCAGGTAAACCCTTGCTACCCACAGCAAAAAAAAAAAAAAAAAAAAGAAAATAAAACCCAACACACCAAAAAAGAAACAGGCAAAAGCAGACACTAAGTAAGACATATTAATGTACTAAAGACTTAATGAAGTTTGGGGGGATGGGGGGGGAGAGGGAGAGGTGGGATGGAGGGGAAAGTGCTTACTTTATTAGTTTATGGCCGATTAATGGGAACGGTCATTACAATGATGGAGATGGATTGCTCCCATCAAACACAACCACCAGCCCCTTTCAGAAGGTAGAGGGGTGCTGGCGTTAGCGCCTTGCTGCTTGACTGGGCACTGGGAACTGGAACACTGGGGAGGGAGATGGGAGGCACTTAGAGTGCTGAGAGAATGCTGTGGGGGGGGGGAAGGGAGGTTGGAGGATGCCATGACCTAGACACTGAATGAATGAGGGGTACAGGTGGTGGGACTGAAGGATCAGTGCTTTGGAGGAGGAGAGGAAGAAAAAAGGGGAAGCGAGGAGGCAAAGGAGAGCCCATGTCAGCTGTTAGCTTGAGGGTGATTTCAGGGCTCTGAAGATGTGTTCAGCTTCCAGGTCCAGAGGGAGAGCATCTTGGATGTGTTAGTACCCAGCTCCCAGCTAAAGAGAGCACAGGACAGACAGACAGATTGGCCATGGGCTTGGGAGTTCAGCTCCATGGGTAGTAAGAAGCTCTCACCCCTCACCCATTCTGGGCTCTGTGCTGGGACCCCAGTTGAAGTCTGCAGGACCAACCCTGGCCAGGATGTAGAAATCACTTTGGTTCACTCCAGAACACAGATAAATATGTGCTCACAGCCCAGGTGTCCCTTGGTGGTGACCTGGGGGTCCCCAGACACCTCATGATAATCAGAATTATCCAATAACTCTCCAGCACTAATTGGTAGTTACCCCTTAGCTCCCCGGGGCAGGGTATTCATTCTCATCCCCATGAGCCATGCTACTGACAGCTTTTTACTAGGGCTGGGGAAATAAATGCAGCAGGGAAACACACACCTACAGCCACTCAACAGCCTTTGATTCCTCTTGTACAATGTTTGCAGCCCCTTTCACTTGCCTCACACCAAAATTTACACCAATCATGGAGAGTAAGTTAGCGTTTTAGCTTTTAGTGGCCAGAACATTCACACTGGGAACAGGAGTTGGGAGACAGAAGGAAACATCTCAAACATTTGTGCAAACTGCTATTTGTCTGGAAAGTTAAGGTCTGTTGCTTCACATATGGGGGAAAGGAACAAAGAGAGAGAGAGAGAGAGAGAGACACTCCTTGCTTATTTTTTTTGATGCTGGGGTTCCAGGGCACAACCAGGACCTGCTCTGGCAGTCTCCTGACACGTGCACAGGGGTGGCAGAGGTGGAAGGACTGCTAAACCCTTGACAGAAGCAAATGTGCACCCAAAACAGCTGCCTTCCCCTCTCAGATCTGTTCCAGCTGTGTCATAACTGATCTCTACCCAGCCAGGAGCAGCAGCCATCACTCTGACCACATCCCTCTAGCTTTGCTCTCACAGACCATGGTCTTTCTCCATAGGGTTATGACCAGTTTGTTGAACACAGTTGTTTGTGGGCTGACAGAGCAGTGGGAGGTTGGCTTTGCCCTGCAACTTCACTGTACAATTAACCCTCAGGAGGAATGCAAGGGTCTGATGAAGCAGAGCAGGGCCATAGTTTTCCATCCCCGCAGATCCTCTCCCATTCCAGCAGCTCTCCTGTGTGCTCTCCTGGACGTTCATCCAATCCAAGATAACTTGGTCTCAAGACCTTGGTGGAGAAAACCTAGCTTGAGACTTCTTGTCAAGGGGTTGGGATCATCCAGCAGCTCACTTGCTGTCCCTACCCATGTACTGGCACTGTGGGAAGGGCTCTCACCCCCCCAGCATCACACAGCACTGCCACTCTCCAGCATCCACAAGGATTCACAGCCTTTCATCATTCCCAAGTGATGAATAACCACCCTAATGAATGGAGGGAAATTGGATTAGTGTTGAACACTCATGTGCTTAAACTGTGCCTGATTAAACCCCCATCTGTGCAGGGAAAGGCCAAGTTTCTCTGAAGCTCAAAAGCCAGAGAGCTGGCAGCACTTGTGCATGGCCTCATATCCATCCTGTTTGGACATTTCAGGTACTCAGGAGCTTTTTCCCTCCTCCCCCCTACCTCTGTCCCTGGAAAATTACCCCTTGAAGGCTGGGATGGAAACTATGGGGCTGGTTTTCTTCAGCTTGCTGACCTGTTTCTCATGGATGCTTTTGCAGCTAGAAGAGAGAAGCTCTACAAGACTGAGTCACCTCTGGGCTTGCTACCAGCTCCCTGCCTCATCTGGGAAAAGTCAGTCTCACCCTCTGTGTCTCACTTTCCCCATCTCCAAATGATATTAGCAGCAGCTTCTTACAGAGACTGTGTTTTCCTTAAAGCAGAGACTGTCTTCCACTAGGAATTTTCCCCAAATTTTGGCTTGTGCAGAAGCTACCTCTGCTTTTCTTGGTGACTTTTCATAGACCCCTTGGAGACAGTGGAGCCAGTTCATAAGTCATGGGTGCCATGACCAAGGCTGCAAATAGAGAATCCAATGCCAAGAGAGAGATTACAGTTCTCTGCAGCTGCCTCTGAAATTACTCAGGCCAGGTCCTACCAGCCTGCCTCCAAACACCAACAAAACCAAAAAACCCAAACCTTGGGTTTTCTTGTAGCTTCTCTATGATAAAAATACGTGGAAAAAGACCCAGTTTGCTCTGCAGCCAAGTGCAAGCTAAGATGATCTTGGTGGATGGGCTTATTTCAGCCTCCCTTACTGCTAAAACAACTGGAAAACAAAATTAATCACGTCCAGATTTATGTTTTCCCTTTCTTAGTCTTTCAGACTAAGAGCCAGTCTTTCAGCATTTGGTGACTCTTCCTCACAAAGTGACCAGGGGCCTCACATTCGTTTTGATAAGCACAATCCACCAGACCTTAGCAAGACATTTCCTCTGGCCTGAAGTCCCACCATGGCTCTTCTCTGTGCCAGCTCCAGTGGCACCTCCATCTTCATGCCCAGGAGATACCACCGAGCCATTGACTCACCCTCCCAGGAAGCTCACATCCATCAAATAACCACTCCTTTCTGCAGAACCTGGGAACACCACCATGACCTGCTGGGTCCCTGCCCACTCACCATCATGGTTGTTTGGGACCATGCAGTGTTACAGGCTGGGCACAGAGTGGCTGAGAGCAGCCAGACAGAGAGGGACCTGGGAGTCTGGATTGACAGGAAGCTGAACATGAGCCAGCAGTGTGCCCAGGTGGCCAAGAAGGCCAATGGCATCCTGGCCTGTATCAGGAACAGCATGGCCAGCAGGTCCAAGGAAGTGATTCTGTCCCTGTACTCAGCCCTGGTGAGGCCACAGCTTGAGTCCTGTGTCCAGTTCTGGGCCCCTCAGTTCAGGAAGGAGATTGAGGTGCTGGAGCAGGTCCAGAGAAGAGCAAGGGGGCTGTGAAGGGATCCAGCACAAGTCCCGTGAGGAAGGGCTGAGGGAGCTGGAGGTGTTCAGTCTGGAGAAGAGAAGGCTCAGGGGAGACCTCATCACTCTCTGCAGCTCCCTGAAAGGAGGTTGGAGCCAGGAGGGGGTCGGTCTCTTCTCCCAAGTAGCTACCAGTAAGACAAGAGAGCATGGACTTAAGCTCTGTCAGGGGAGGTTTAGGTCAGATATTAGGAAAAAATTCTTTACAGAGAGAGTGATAAGGCATTAGAATGGGCTGCCCAGGGAGGTGGTGGATTCTCCATCCCTGGATGTTTTTAAAAAGAGACTGATGTGGCACTCAGTGCCATGGTCTGGTAACCACAGTGGTAGTGGATTAAGGGTTGGACTTGATGATCTCAGAGGTCCTTCCCAACCTGTCTGATTCTGTGATTTTCTGGGGAGGAATAGCCACTGCAACCCATCTCATAGGAAAACATGACATGAGAGTGCTATCCCAAAGACACATCTCAAAGAGACCTTTATGTTCTCCTCCCCAGACACAGGACTTTCCACATCCAGGACACTGCAAGATGCTGTGCAACAGCATATGGCTGCATCCAAAGAAGCATGGCCAACAGGTCAAGGGAGGTGATTTTCTCCCTCTACTCCATTCTCATGAGACCTCCCCTGGAGTACTGGGTCCAGTTCTGGAGCCTCCCGCACAGAAAGGACAGAGAGCTCTTGGAGCAAGTTCATAGGTGGGCCATGAAAATGATCAGAGGGCTGAAGCGCCTCTCCTATGAGGACAGGCTGAGAAAGGTGGGGTTGTTCAGACTGGAGAAGGCTCTGACAAGACCATTTAGCAGCCTTCCAGTACCTGAAGGGGGCCAACAGGAAAGCTGGAGAGGGACTTTTTACAAGGGTATGTAGTGACAGGACAAGGTGTAATTGTCATTGGGAGAGAGTAGATTTAGGCTAGGTGTTAGGAAGAAATTCTTCACTGTGAGGGTTGTGAGACACTGGAATCTGTTGCCCAGGGAGGCTGTGGATGCCTCCTCCATGTAAGTGTTCAAGACCAGACTGTATGGGGCTTTGAGCAACCTGGTCTAGTGGGAGGTTTCCCTTCCCCCTGATGCAGGGGGGCTGGAACTAGATGAACCTTAAGGTCCCTTCCAACCTACCACCATTCTATGACAATAATGCCCTACACCCAGTCCCCAGCCCTGGTCAGTGCTGCCCCATCCCTTCCTCACTTCCACACACCAGTAGAGAGGACCAAGAGTTTGATACATCACCAGCCTTACCAAGAGCTGCTTTGAGTCAGGGGTTTGTCTGCCAAGCACTTTTGGCATTGATTTTCTCTCATGCTCATACACGATGAGGCTGCAACATCTGCTGAATGGGCATCGATATGTAATGAAACACAGCCACTGCTCTGATTGACAGCCCAGCAATCCCACAGAAGAGTCAAGGAGCGACAGCCTAGCCAGATACCAATCCCTGGACAGCTTTTCCCACTTTTCATGCAGGTCAGGCTGTATTTGTCCATGAGCTCCACTGGGTTCAGAAGAACAACTGCTGTCTTTGCATCTCACAGAACTTGGCCAATAATGCTGCTGTGACTGTTGGATCCCTTTCCTACCAGGTCCTGAGCAGGCAGGTGTGTAGCCAACTTTGTCAGCTGTGCAGTGTCACTGCTGTCCCAGACTTGCTGGGAGGTGGCTGAGTAGCCACCCTACCCCAGAGGTGTAGTGCCATGGATGACAGGACAGGTACCCACAGGCACCCAGGGCAGGGAGCTGCAGGGACTCACGGGGATGTTCAGCACCGTCTCTCACCAAGGTGGCATTATGGTCCAGCACAGCATCACAAGGGAGCCCAAAATCCGCCATCCCCTCTTTGTATTTCATGTTCCCATCAAGGAACTTTCCAGTCCAGGACAAGATTTCCATCAAAGATCTGTTGCAGGTAAGGGAAACTCAGGTTCCACAACACCCTGAGTCCTTTCCTAGACCTGTAGCACATCCCAGCACATCACAGCTCCAGGGCTGTGCTCCCCAGCAGCTCACCCTGACCCATCCTGGATCACCCTGCCAGCTCTGCTCCTGCACACCTGTATTACACTTGCACCAAAGATAACTTGAACCCCTAAGCCAACCCTCCCCCATGCAACCCCCAAGCCAGCCTGCCTGCAAACACTCCAAATGAGCTTTACACCCCAGTTCTGCAAGCCAGGGTGGTGGGGAGCCCTCACTAACACACCCAGCAGGGAGGGGCTGCAGGTGCCAGCAGCTCTTCAACCATAATGAAAGTCTCAGGTATCCCAGCCTGGCCAAATCACCTCCTACAGATGCAGCACGGTGCTGGAGTAGCAATAAAAGTGTCAGAGACATCTCCTCGTGCATCACCAGACTGCAGCATTTCAGGAGCGGCCTGCGCAGAGGTTAATTATTGCTTCCCTCTCTTCCCCTCTCGCTCCCAGTTTAAGATGGATCTGACTGTCAGGAGGGGTGACAGATGAAGACAAAGCACAGGTACGGCTCCCATGAACTCTGCGCCCGCCTGTATCATCCTAGAGCAGCTGGGAGTGTGTGGAGCAGAGCTGGGGGGAGGCAGAGGAGGGGGCGAGGAGCAGGGGGGAAGAGTTGAGAAAACAGCAACCCTACCAGCACCGGAATGGATCTGCTATGGGGGATGAGGGGTTGGCATATTGGGAAAAGAGAAATTGCAGCTCCTTTCACCTCATTCTTATGGGAGAAGATTTGCTTTTTTCCTCCTTGCCTCTTCATACAGCTTCAAGATTTCATGTAAGATTGGCAGAGACCTTTCCCCAGACATCTAGAGAGCATGAGAAAGAGCACACAGTCAGATGCCTTCTGCTCCATGGAACTATTACCGCAAGCACAGACATATCTGAGCATCCCTCACCCCCCCTACCTCCCCCCCCCCCTCTTCCTCCTTGAGATTTAATGCAAGAAAATCTGGGGTCAGGGGCCCAGCTCTGCCACCATCTCTGAAGTCCTATTCCATAAAGGAGCCTCTGGCTGGAACAATAATGTTGTCATTTGGGTGGAAGAAGGTTTGGAGGCAATTTTATGAGCAGTGTCCAGCAGGCAGACAGTTCTGAGCATCCCTTCTCCACGTACAGTGCCAAATGACTTGTCCTTCACTTTCCTCCTGGGCCAGTGGCTTTGATGCCAACATAATTACTGGTATTAAAACCTTGCTTTGACCACTGGAGACGACCATGATCTTTCTCTGTTTCCCAGGACACACCCCTCTCTTCAGCTTTCAGTTTTGCTGGCCTGTTTTGACCAATTTTGTCTTCTCAGTGAGCAGAGAACCCAGCCCAGGAGGCACCCGGCCCTGTTGTCCCCAGCAGGGACAGGACTCAGCTGTCTTCACAGTAGCTTCTCCCCATTTTCCAGCCAGATGGGGAAAATTAGCTCCTATGCAAGACAGAAGCACACTGGACTCTCCCAGGAAAAGCCAGCTGCTTTGTCTCCCAGACAGTTTTTTAGTAGTTAAGGGATGCTGTCACAGGGAAGCATGTGCCCCGCTGTTGCTGGTTTTCCCTGCTGTCCCCACACAGGAATTTCCCAGGCAGTGGGAGCAGGAGCCACCCTTTTCCACTCCAGGAGAGCTTGGAGGGTTTTTTAATGAAAATACATTTGCACCTCTTCCCCTGGCACTCACCACAACCTGGCGTATCTCTGGCCCTTGCAGAGGGGCCACCAAAACAGTGTTAAGTGTTTGATTTCAGGGGGCTGCAGGGTGGAAACCTCAAGCCTGGCAGATGCACCAGCTCCCCAGCGCAGAGCAGCACCCAGATCTCCATCTTCAGCCTTTCCCTTGCTCATGGGCACTTGACACTGCAGCCACCTCAGAGGGGCATAGCCACACCCAGGATGGGAAATTACCCCTGTTGCCACTTCCCAAGGAGGTTACGATTTTATTCCATGCCATAAGATGAGGAATGAGGAATGCCAGCACTGGCATCATCCCCATTTTAAACCCATTTTAAACCCATTTTAAAAGGCTGTTCACCCCCAATGGGAAAGTCTACCTCGAGCCATTCCCAAACAGTGACTTTCCTTACCAGGCTTTCTGTCTGTTTCAGCCTTGTTTGATGCCTTTTAGCTGCAGTTGCTGAAGGAAACATCACTTCAAATTAAACCAAAGGGGAGCACTTCAGCTGGACAACTTTGAAGTAGGAGGTTTTGATAAAAGCCTGTATTTCCTCCTGCTCTTGATCTTTTTCTAATCCCCCCTCTCCCAGTGGTGAGCCTTGGTGTGGCTGGACAGCCAAGGGGAAGGCATCTCCGAGGAGCATCTTCTCTCACTCAGCCAAACAGCCTCTCCCTCAGGATGATGGGCTCAATACCAGCAGCTGAACCCAAGTTCAGTCCTTCCATATTGCCCAGCAGCAAATCAACAGGTTTAGAGGACAGGTACCCAGAGGTCCTTTCTCCCTCCACATGCGCCCTGAACAGGCCATTTCCCAGTGCCCAGAGGACACTTCCAAGGACTTACTTTCCAAGAAGGAAGGAGCAGTGCAATCATCCTAACACAACCAGCCTGTCCCATGGCTGATACATTGAGGCTGCCACATTGCAGCCAGGGTAGAATGAACTTCTTCAGAGCCAGAAATGTTCTGCCTCAATAATACCATGGGAACAAGTGAAAAGACAGTTTTAAGCTGCCATTTAGTTAGTCCCTGCCTTCCAGACAGCTCCCACGATCCCAAGAGGCTCACATCTCCCCAGCTGCTTTCCCAAGCCCTTTAGAACCCCAGTGCTCAACCCTGGCCACGCTGGGCCATCAATGCACTGAGCAAGCCAGGACACTGCCCAGCTCCTGCCAAGCCTCCAGTGCTGTCCTAGGACAGAAGCTCATCTTCTTCCTCCTCCTCCTCCTTTTTCCTCACCAGCCCTCCTGGAGGGCAGTGGGAGCACCCAGGCTGCAGGCCAGCACATGTGCTTGCTGGAGAGGAGGTATAAGGCTGAAGAGCTCAGAGAGCATCCCTCCCTGTGCAACAGCTAAACAAGCCAAGACAATTAAATGTGCCATTTGATGGCTGCCTGGAAGAGCCTGAATCTCTCTTTTAATAAAAGGCCTCTTTTCCAGAGTCGTTCAGGCTGTGGCTTGTGAAGTTCGAAAGCCCTTCACATTTAATTAAAAAGCCTATCCACGCCTGCCTCGTGTCAGCAGAGCTCACCGTGCTGCTGGAGGTGCCCTGGCACCTCACTCACACTGCAACCCTCACCAGGTGAAATTGCCTTACATCTTTGGACATCTCCACAGGCACCCCTGTCAGAGGCAGTGCCAAGCCCCAGCTTGCCTGGGCTGCACAGTGCCACCCCAAACCAGGCTGCCATGCCTGCAGATGTCAGTGCCCAGAAGGAACTTACACCATGCAGAGCTGCTGTCCCCTGTGATAAGAGCCCTGCTCACCACAGAGAAGCAGAGACCCAGCAGCTCATTACCTGCAGACTGCAAAAAATGAGGTTCCTCTGAAGAAGTCTGAAGACAGCCTTTACAGGAAAGTTAGGGACAGGGACCCCTCATTGGATCCAGCCCCATGACGGACCATACCGTCCCTCCACATCTCTGACCTGCAGCTACAGAGGCCACCCTGCAGCCAGGACGCCACGGTCATGGCCTCCCTGAGCCCTGCACACAGTCAGTGATGGCTTCCGCCTGTCGCCAGCTCTGGTCCTTGTCAGGCCGAGGAGGGGAAATGCCCTGCTCTTGCCCAGGGCAGATAACAGAGATGGATAAGGATGGGGGCAGAGGGGAGGCCAGTATTTGACTAACTTGGATGGCTTTTTGGAGAGCACTTGCTTTGCTGAGACCTACAGCTTAACCCTTCCTTAACCGAGGCCAGACCAAGCTGGTGGTAGGATTTTGCGATGATTCTTGAGGAATCATCCTAATGCATTCACTACTTTCAGCCCTCACCCCATGTTTAAAGTGAGTCCTGTTGAGCTGGAATTGGCAGCGCTTGTTTCAGGCTTCTCCATCCTTGGGCAGGACAGGTAGCATCCTCCATCCCAAAATGTTTGTGAGGGAACTGCTGCTCCCAACCTGAAACTGCAGCAGCCCAGGGGCTGCCAGTTTGTTACCTACAGACACAGGGGCTTCAATCCACCAGCTTCAAATCAAGAAGGGTGGATGGGAATGGGAGATGCGAGTCTCCCGCTGATTCTGCCTCTCCTCCCAGACGTGCCTGGGAGAGGAAGGTTATTAAAGGGGAGGGATTAAATTGTGCTTCAGATGTGGGCATCCAGACCAGTGACTTTTGGGGCTTTTCACTAGTAGCCCAAGCTGCTGCCTCTTGCTCTCTTCCCACATTCCCCAGCTGGCTGAACCCAGACAGCAGGGGAAGCTGCTGATGGGTCTGAGCACTCTCCAACCCACTGGGGCTCAGGGGCTGCTCTGCAGAGACCCCATCACTCACACTTTCAAGCCTGCCAAGCCAAAGGCACTGTAATTGCAAGCCAGATATCCCCCCACTTCCGAAGGAGCGTGCTCCGGCAGGGACCAGGCACAGGGGCTCCCATTTCCGCCTGCCTCCGGCTGTTACAGAGCAGTGACAGAGAGCAGCTCCAGGGCAGAAAGGGCCGCGAAGAGAGACAGCAACCAGCTCTCAGATAAGGCAGGTCCCTGATGAGCACCTCCTTGCTTCTGTGATAACTTGCTCCAGGCACTCTCCGAAGGTTACCTGCGCTCTCCCCAGGTTGTTGCCCAGGCGTGGGTTATTTCCCTGCTCCAGTTCATCGCCCACCCGCCAGGGGGTCAAGACCCCAGTCTGACACTCCATCTCCATGCAGAAGGAAAAGCCCAGACAAAGGGGAGCTGTGCCAGGCACCAGGAGGAGATCCAAAACGTTGGATGACCTGAGGTATAACCAGCACCACCATCCCCACAGGCCATCAAGGGCAGGTCCTTTCCCCTGAGTGAAGCTGAGCATGACTAAAGACCAAAATCCATCTGTGTTCCAAGAACAACCCCCACTCCTTCATCTGTAGAGATGGAGGGGCACTCCAGCCCTTCTTGGGCTGGTACCACCCCTGATGGCCTTGCACAGGGATTGTCACCTCAAGGGGACAGGGAAGACACCACATTCCCTCACTGGATCCATGTTCAACATCCCACTTAGAGTCTTAGTAGCAGGCATGCACAGAGTCACATCAGCAGCCCTTGGGCTCTAAAAGCCAGAGGTAGTGGAGCTTTCAGCAAGCACAGATAAAAAGCAGTATCAAGTTAAAGTTCCAGTAAGTTACCAATGCTGGCAGAAGCCAGAGGATGTTACCCAGCATCAGTCCCAGCATGAACCCTCTGCTGTCAACACCAGCTAGAGAGCCTGCCAAAGTTACCCCATGCACGGTCCTGACAGCACTTCAGCCAATCTTTATCTTGCTGGAAAGCCCTCCTTAAGATAGGAGGCTGCTCACTGTGCTGAAAGGAGCTGCAGGTGCCCTGGAGGCCCTGGCTCAGCTCCAAGCTGCTTCTTGGCTGGACTGGGACAAAGCACCCCATTTCTCACAGCCTTAGAAGGGAAGGGACTCTCTGTTGTCTAATACAGCAAGAGCAAAGCTTGCATTCAGACAGCTGCCTCCCCTTGAGGCTATCGCCCCAAGTCAGAGCACAGGGCAGTCATGCATACCACATTTCCATAGGGAACTGGCACAGGTAGACCCTGGACCACCTCTCTGTCCTCTTCCGGCTGTTGTGCTGGTCTCTGTATCAGTGGGGCTTGCCAGGACCCTTCACAAGTAAAAAACAGGCACTGCTAGGATGCAAGACCAAGGAGAGGAAGTAAGCAAGCCACATCCCTGGGGGAAGCATCAGCATTCAAGAGCCCAAGGAAGGGACAGCAAGAAGCCAGTGCCCTTCTCCTGCTAGGTGATGAAAAGCCTGATGAAAGGCTGTCACCTTCTTCACCCTCAGACACCCATAACCCGGAGGTGTCTCTGGATGTAGGTGGGCCATCTGCCTCACAACCAGCTTCATCCCTCAGCTGAATCACCTCCTTGCAGAGCAGCTCCTTTTCACCAGACCTTGAGCAGACCCTGGACCTGAAGAGATGCCCTAACAGATCAGCAAGCAGCACACACACTTGCTGCAGCACCAGCCACCACCTCCTGCCTCAGACCTTGCAGCACCCACCCAGACACACTCCTCTCAGGAGCTCAGCTGCCCCCCACTCTGTCTGTTTTTAAAGGTGCCCACAGGGACAGCTAGGGTGTAGAAGGCCTGGGCTGCCCAGGTGGAGCTGAGTCAAGAAGCGATGTAGGTGAGAAAGTTTTAGTGGAGAAGGACTAAATCCAAGGCTTTAATCTGCCTTCCCAAATGTGCTGTGACACGAGGGCAGAGCTCAGCCAAGGCTGCCTTGGGTGGCTGAGCAGCTGTAGGGGTGCAGCAGGCAGGGTGCAGGCAGCAGGCTGGAGCAGGCAGCATTTCACACCCTCCCCCTGTCCATGCCATAATCCCCCATTCGTCCTGGTCTGGCTCACACCCCATGCCCTGCCCAGCAACCCTGCAGTTCCAGCCTGGGCAGTGTGTGGCAAAGCAAACCCAGCTCTGTGTGCCTCTGCAGCCATCTTGGCCAGCCTCCCCCCACAGCCAGCATCCCCCTGCTTGCCGTGACTGATACAGGGAACCTGGGGCTTTTATTAAACTCCTTGCTTCCTGTTTTAAGCTTAATAATAAATTGCATGTCACATTACGGCTGTGTTTATTAAAACCCATTGGCGTGGGCTCTGCTCTGCAACAGCATTTGAATTATTGAAAGCAACCCCCATGGAGACCTATTTGCTGCAAACACAGAAGGATTTATTTCCATTTTGTTTATCAGATGGTGTAAGTGCTGGGTGGAGGCAGGGAAGTGGTCTTGTTCTATTTTCTGCCTGAACCAGCACAGCAGAGTGAAGAGATGCCACACAGGGCACGAGAGAAAATGCCACCCCCTCGCAGTGGGGACAGAAGTCCTGAGTGTAAGTGGCTGCTCTGCCTCGCTGGTCTCCCTGGCTCTAGTTGGATTCCCCACACCTGCTTGTTCCATGCCTCAGTTTACCTGTTATCAGGGTGAGGTTACAGCACTGCAAGTTTCCATCTAAACATGAAAAACATTAGCTCAGGCTGGCTGAAGCCATCCCTTGCCAGAAGCCATCAGTCTTCTGTGGCAGAAGCCCATGGTGCAGGGGAACCATCAGTGCGGCTGTGAGGGGGTTTGACCCTCTTACAGCCCTGGTTTAAAGCACATGCACAAGGACAGCAGCTGAACATCTCCAGGCTCTGCTCTGCCCTACCCCAGCTGTGCCTTCTGAAGCCACCGAAACTGGTGTCAGAAATGTGCTCCATCCCTCGGGATGGCATCGCCCCTCACAGCAAGGCAGAGCTGCTTCCAGGGGCAAAGGAAAGGCATGGAGCAGGCAGGGATAGATTAGGGGGGTCGGAGTGCTTCAGAGGTGCCCAAAGCCCCATGTGCCTTCGCCGGCCGCCCAGCACAACCGCAGGGCCGGGCCTGACCGGTGGCTTTGCCAGGAGATGGCACTGTTTAGCGGATAATCGCGCTGGTGGCCTAAATCTCGACTTCTGAAACAGGGGCGCAGATCTACCTCTCGCTTGGGCCCGGGGGAAGGTCTCGGCCACCCCATGGGCAGGGAAGGTCAGGGACAGCGTGTTCTCGCTGATGGATCATCTGTATCTTCCAAATCTGGTGGGGTATCCCTGCAGACCACAAAGCCTTATGGCTGCTTGGAGTAATTGCTGCACCCCAAACTCTGGGCAGCACTGGGGGGACAGGTGGGGGACAGGGAAGGATGAGGGGGGTATCAGCCAGCGGGGACAGTCAGCTCGGCTGTTCGAGGAGCAGGGCAGCCTGGTGTCACCACTGGGACAGCTGCCGACTATCTCGGTGGCCTCCTGGTCTCCAGCATTGCCTGGAGAAGTCTGGGGACCCGGATGGTATCTCTGCAGCAGAAGCTGGAGTGGTGGGAAAAGCCGGTGTCCCACCGGCAGCCTGCAGTAGGGACTGGATGTGACACAACCTGCAGGTTTGGAACAGCTGCCTCGGAGACTGCGGGAGGGCTGTTCCACCTGAAACTTCTTCCTCCCAGCACCAAGACCTGTGAGTGCACAAAGGTGGACAAAGTAGGGCAGTGCCAGTCCTGTCTGTGACCCTTCAGGGGATGGGGCCCAGTGGGGGTTTAAGACTGTGGTTTTGGCTCTTGTTAGCGTGTGTCTTCAGGGCCTTTCAGCACGACAAGCTCCCCTCTTCTTTGTCCCCAATCTCAAGATGACCTTCAATGCCCAGAAAAGTGCCTGCACCCTGTAGCAAGACAAACCTCTTTTAGGGCACAGCGCTCCAAGGTCCAACCAGGTGTTCCAGCAGAAACTCGAGAACAGTGCTCTGAGACTATTGCCCTCAGGGCTGACGAGCCTGGATCGGTGCCATTGCTCCAAAAGCAGCCAACCTCTCTGCTGGCTTCCTCAGGAGTGCGCTTTATTGGCCCCCCAGTCCTGCTCATGAGCAGTAGGGGCCCGCCCTAATCAGGCACAGGTGGGCTTAACACAAGCTCATGCCCACTACCTGGCAACTAGTGGCACCTGGTTGCCTCATTTCACTACACACCCCACTCACCCCAGGAGGCCAGGAGGTGCCAGGGTCATTATGTGCTTGGGGCTGATGGCCACATTAATGTTTCCCAGTCCAGCTGACCACATCCCTGATCTCAGCCCAACATCTGGGCCAAGCTGCTTTTCTGAGCACTGGCAGCTGGGCTGGCAGAAGCTGCTTGGCCCCTTCTGGCCCCACCACCCCCAGTAAACAGCCACCCCAAAAATCATTCAGTAAAGGGATTTGGCACTGGACACTGTTAGGGTACACTCTCTGTCCCCACACTAGCACCAGGTTTTGCCAGTTCACCAGCAACCTTCAGGTGCCCAGAACCAAGCAGAACATCTGCCTCCAGCAGAGCCTGGGGGACCTTCTCCTCAGGGTGTGGGTTGTGGGAAGTATCTGAGCAGCCATCAGCAGAGCTGACCAAACATTTTTAGAGCCAACAAATAACCTCAATTAAGCTCTGTGGCAGTGACCGATTCCAGCCGTTCAGCAATATTGGCTCCTTTAATTTTTAAGTGGCTGGAAATGGTATGACCGAGAGACAGAGCTGAGGAGGGGGACACACCAGCCCCCATCATGCCCTAGGGCTGCCCTGCTGCCCCTCATCCTGGGACAAGCAAAAACCCAATACTGCCTGAGCTGCCAACCAGGAATACAGACAAACATTTCCCACGCTGGAACCTGGGGAAAATGAGACACAGCCCCCAGTTTGGGTAATTTTGGCCAAGGACTCCTGCTCCAGCAGCCTCCTCTCCCAGCCACAATGCCCCTGCTGCCCTCCCTGAGGGGCAGGAGCTGACAGCATCCCCTACCAGGTACACGGGGGGTACCACACTGGATGTGGATCTAAGGAGGGGCAAGGACTGAGGCCAAAGCACAGATGTCCACCTGTGCTCAGGCAGGGCACTGCCCTGCAGAGCACATGGAGAGACTGAGATCAGAATCCAACCCATACAATCCCGCAGCCCCCAGAAAGTCAAGTGCTGCACCCACACTCAGCACAACTTGGATTCATGTCATCAAGGGCAAGACAGGCAGGGAGAGCCTGGCCCTGGGGAAGGTTGGCATGGCAGCCCTGGCCAGGGGCCAGCCCTGGGCACCCGGGGGGGAGACCAGCAAGCAGCTCACGCCTGCTGAAGTGCAGGGATGCTCTCGGGTTTCCCCGTGGCAGCCTCAGTATGATCAGATCATGGCCCAGTTCCACTGGCTGGTTTGCATGTGAAACGGGGAGGGGATCAGGATGGCTGGAAATACCCCAGCTTCTCAAAAAGCAGGTTTTGCACTCAAAAAAAGCAAAGTAAAAGCCAACAGCACATTTCTGTCCCTACTCTCTCCTGAACACTCTCTGATTGATGTAGCAGCCCCAGAGGAAGCAGAGAGGTGGGAGAAATTAAGGTTTGGGTAGCTTTTGCATTTCTCCAGCAAAGAAGGGGTCTGCTGCTGGTGAGGACAGGCAGCTCAGCAGGCAGGGCGGCAGTGCAGCCGACTGTGCCCCATTAGGCTGCAGTGCAGGGGCTGGAGCTGGCCCAGCCTCACTGGCTGCAGGAATTTTGCTCTGCTGCCAACTTCAGACAAATCCCTTTTATTTGCTTGTTCAGGTTTTGATTCTGTAATTGCATCATCTGAGCCAGCTCTTGAGAGAAAGAGGAAGAAAAGAAAAAAAAAACAAGGGAAGGAGAGCAGCACAGAGCTCAAGTCAACAGCCTCGTTGCATCCTGCCTGCTCCTGCCTGAGGATAGGCCAACTACTTCTTCCCAGGATCTGGCTCCCTGCCGCAGCTCTGGACCTCACTGGAGCTGGGGCTGAGTAACCTGGAGTGGTTTGGTCCTTGGGGTGGTTTCAAGTCTTGGGGTGTTGTATACAGAGACAGGAGTTGGACTTGAGGATCCTGATGGGTTCGTTCCAACTTGGCAGACTGTGAGTCTCAAAATTCCTGCAAATGTTGCTGGTTTGGGTGGGGCAAAGGTCCCCTTGAGTGTGACCTCAGCCCCAGGATGCCTGTAAGAATGGGTCCTGGGAGCCCTCTCTGTGTTTGGAGGAGCACAGCACAGCTCTGGACTTCCTTGCCATCTTCCTCCAAAATGACAGTTTGCTCTAAATCACCATCTCTGGAAGGCAGATACATTTCCTTTTAAAATGGAGCATTTCCAGTGGAATAAAGGAGCCTCCATATCCTTCCCCAGACAGGTACAGAGCTGCTTTGCCCCCTCCGTGCTGACAGGGCTGTGGTCACCTGGGTGAAGACCCTGGTGCTGTGGGGCACAGAACCCTGGCATGAGGCTAGGCAGAGATGGAGTGGGATTCAAAGTGATGGGGGTGCAAAGGAGCCAACCTGATGCATCCTGACTGCACAGGGGATGGTCTGCTGGGGTCTCACATCCCCAGTGAGGTGACAGGGACAGGACCCATGCCTGAAACAGCTGTGAGCACCAGGATGGGCAGGAGGGCTCCTCAACCCAAGCACCCTGACAACAGACAAGGTAGCATCCACAGTGTTTGCACTCTCCCTCATGCACAGAACAACCCTTGTGAACACAGGACAGTCACTTACATGTATATTTTAACTAACATTAACTGAAATGGCAAAGTAAAGAGCTGTTTGGAATAGAAAACACAAATTTGGTTGAAAAAGGCCAAAGTGTTTCTGACCACATGGGTGACTGGGCCAACATTTTCCAGGGGAGCAAAGACATCACTGTGAAAACCACAGGAGTCTGGTTTCCTCAAATCACTACTTTTCCAGCTAAAAACAAACTGGGAAAGAAGGATGTTTCAGCAGCAATTTCCCCAGGTCCTGGGAAGAAGCCTGTCTGCCCTTGCCTTGGCAGAGGGCAGGTTCTCCTGAAGGAGACACTCAGAGGGTCCCAGCCCTCTGCTCTGGCTTTGCCAAAATAGTTTGCACAGGGCTGGTGGTATTGTTCTGTCTTCCCTCTCCCGGGGTTGGTGAGGGTAAGCTGCCTCCATCCCCAGCATCAGGTCCTCATAGCTCATGCAGTGGATGTCCCTGCAATGTCTCACCTGTCACCACATCCCCTCTCAGGACCTGAGGACATACCCACCTTTTCACCAGGTAGAGCCACCCTCAGCCCCAGCCCTGAGCCACCAACCAGCCAGTGTTCCCTCCCTGAGCATCCCCCAGCAAAGGGATTTGTCACCCTGTTTCCCACCCCAAAAAAGAGGCTGCTGTGCCAGGACTGTTCAGAGAAGGAGTTTTGGGCTAGGAGGTGCTTGCTTCTGAGATGTCCCCAACCCCCTGGAGTAGCCACAGTGAGCGAGATGATCTCTGCAGCTGGACATCCCATCTCTGGGCTAGTAATAGTCCTCCTCACTCTCCCCGTAGTCCTCAGGCATCGTTCTGGGCTTTGGCAGGGAAAAGCCTGTCAGGTTGAGCTGGTCTGAAATGACAGCAAGGGAACGATGTGACATTGCTCCTGCGCTCCCAGTGCCTGTTCCCTTCCCCACCAGGACCAAAGCCATACGTGGCACTTTGCTGAGGCATCCCCAGCACAACTCTATGCACCAGCAGCTCCCAACATAGCAGCACACCCTGCCCAAACTTCCCTTTCCTTTCCCTTCCCTTCCCATTCCTTGTCCCCATGAGAGCAGAGGAACAAGGACACAGTGCTCACCTGGTGTCAGGACAGTCAGGCTGGCTAATGCCACCACCTCCCCAACCCTGTTCCTGGCGAAGCAGCGGTAGGTGCCTTCATCCGTCACCTGCACGCCCTGGATCTGGAGCCAGCCTGTCACTTCGTATTTCTGAGGGCCACCTCTGAACTGAGAGGATGGAGATTTTAGTTAGCACTGGAGCCAGGAAAGCCCCTCATGGGGCTGGGACAGAAAGGAAGGGGAATCCAAGCCCAGGGCAACTCCTTGTCCCCCTAATATACAGAACACCTAGATGCAGGTCCCACCTTTTCCCACTACCCAGGGTCATGGGGAGAATGGGCACTTTGTCCCTGGGAGGGTCTGGAAGTCCTGCTTCGGGCAGGACCCTGCAGATGTGCCCTGAACTCTTAGCTGTGTTCCCAGGTGTCTCCATGTACTTAAACAGCAGAAGGATGTTGGGGCTGGTGCCTTCCAAGGTGGCAGAAGCAAGGGGTGTCTGTGACACAGGGACAGGGAGCCTGGAATGATTGAGAGGAGCCCCAGGTCACCAATTTTGTCAGACAACTGCTCTGGCGCCAACCATGCTATTTTCTGTTTGTCTCCAGGAAGAAATAACCTTTTTCTGGCCCAGCTGCAGCTGGGCCACAGCTGCATTTGCAGGCTGCAATTATTGTGCAGTGGCCAGGGGCAGAGGACAATCAAGTCAATGCCAGCCAGGCAGGGTAGCCTGCTTGGGCTGAATGTCCTCAGCTGTGCCCAACCACAGGCTGTGGGGTGGTGGGAAGGCCAGAAAGAAGGAAGGGGAGCCAGCACATCACCCCGCAACAGCACTGAGTCCCACCTGCTCTCTAGGGCTCCCTCATCTAGGCCACCACAGATTCCTCTCCACGGATGCCTGCTGCAATGCACAGCCCCAGTGCCTCTGCCCAAAGCCTCTAACAGCTGGGCACACCCAGCTGGGCTCTATATTTGGGGCCAGCCACAGGCAGGATGCTGATCCCTGGGCCTGCTCCCTCTGAGACAGGAGCCCAGATCAGAGCAATGGGCAGGAAAGGGCTGCCTGAGTCAGCTGGTGGGAGAGGAAAATAACCCAGGCTGAAAGGGGACTCAGGAGATCTCCTCCAGCCCTGACAGTGGGGTTATGAGTGAAGCCAACAGGAAGCTAAAGGCAGAGAGATGGGAAAATCCCTGCTACAGGACTCTGCAGGTCCTAAAAAATGTTCTGAAGTTGAAAACCTAGTAGAGAAAAACGCAGAAGACAGCTGTGCTGATGTCTACCTATCATCCAGTTCTCATGGTGTGCAGGCTGTAGTTACCCCTTCATATACATCCTCAGGTAGCCAGACTTGGCTGGCCGGCCACCCCCAGAGGATGATCATTTTCAGGTCTGGTTGCCCCTGAGCTCTGGGAAGGGTGGGGTGACCCCCTGGTCATGTCCAGCATCCCTGGGTCATATCCAACATCCCAGGTACACCACTCACCTGAACAGAAATGTGGGGGTCATCTCCAGGCAGCAGCATCTCTGTGCCATCCTTCCTCCACTCAATCGATGCCATGGGGTAAGCAAAGACCTCACAGCCAAAGATGACATCCTGTCCGGTGACGTTCCATGTGTCATAGGGAGGAGAGATGATCTTGGGCTCTGAGGTGGGGGAACAGAAGAGTAGGGTGGGCTTAGATGAGGTCCCAAAGACTCTTCTGGGCAGGTCTGAGCTAGTCCCCTCTGGAGTGGGAGCATTTGGATCACACAGAAATGCCAGGACCCTTCTCATGCCTCACTCCTCTCCCACCTATAGCAGACCCTCCCCTTGCCCCAGAACAGTCTGGGCTCCCCAGACCATGAGGGTTGCCAACCCTCCT
This sequence comes from Heliangelus exortis, assembly GCF_036169615.1. NCBI lineage: Eukaryota > Metazoa > Chordata > Aves > Apodiformes > Trochilidae > Heliangelus > Heliangelus exortis. The sequence goes on along the minus strand of NC_092428.1, from coordinate 6,389,757 downwards.
GGCCTCATTTTCCTTGTCTGCACAGTGGTGCTCAGGGACACAAGGGGAACAGGAACAGTTCGATAGCAGCAAAGCTACAAAACAAATACCTCCGGGTCTCACATCCCTTTGCTACAGGAATCCTTCCTACCCACCCCTGCTCCATAACCCAGCACATAGCATGAGCTAGAGGTCAAGGGAAGACCTCCACCTTCAAATATATCTTGGGGAAAAAAATCGAGAACACAATGATCTACAGAAAACAGAGTCAGCCTTAATGCCCCCAGGGCTGTGGTGAGAACACTGGGTGACCTGTGCATACTGGGAAGGCTGGAGCATATCCCCTCTCACCCCCCACCAGTGCCTGTCCCCCTCAGCCTCCTGCTGGGTTTTAAACAGGAGACAGAAATTGTGCAGCCAAGTCAAACCAACCCAGGTTTCCATTTGCAGGAGGCAGCCACATTTCTTTGGAGCACTGGGCCAGCATGAACCCCCTGTCACCGCCAAGAATTTGCTAACAGTTCCCTGGAACTTCCCCATCTGCTCCGGCAGGACTTGCTGTTTCCCATAAACCCTGCTCCCTCTTGGCAAAGCTGCTCTCAGACCTCTACAGGTGCCAGATCTGCAGGAGCTGCCCTGGAGCAGCAGAGAAGGGGGGACCCAGAGATCCTGGGAACATGGGTATTCTGTGCCCAGCCCTTGCTGCTGCCATGGGTGTGCTGCCAGGTGAAATAATTAAACCAGATCCCCTGGCTTGTCCCTTCCCAAGTGGTTGAAACCTCTCTCTCCCTGCCCACGCAGCAGCTCCCGGGGCACTACCTGACTCGCAGGGCCCCTCGTGGGCCACGGTGAGGTTGGCATCAGGGTGGGCACGGGCAGCCTCCAGGAACCTGCATATCTGGGTGTAGGTTTTGCCATCAGAGCCGCAGAGGGCCAGGTGGGAGAGGCAGACGCACTGGGGCTCGGGCACCTCTCCACGCTGCAGGTCCCCAGCGTCCAGCCGGCATTCCAGGTGCTCCCCACACTTGCCATAGAAGTAGTTGGTGTTGTCCAGGTCACAGATTTGTCCCTCCAAGTTGGCGCACTCCCAGCAGCAGTCACAGGCATCCCGCACTGTGCCAGCCAGGCACCCGCGCGGCATCGGGCACTCCTCTGGCCGGCACTCGGCGCAGCCTTCCCCTTCCTCCAGCAGCCGCTGCCAGCCCCGCTGGAGGTAATCAGAGGTGCTGGGAAAAGCCTCGCCCAGCTGGAGGCAAGCCCAGTGCAAGGAGAGCAAGGAAAGCACGAGGCAAGAGGATCTCAGGGGCTTGGTTTCAAACATCCTTGCGGCAGGTCCTCTATCCTGGTCCCACCATCACTTGGACAGGGATCTCCAGCACTGCTCTGCCTTCCCTGGCTAGATCCAGGGAGTCATCCTGGCCTGAAAGGAGGGAGGATGTGTTACCAGTGCAGGGACAGCCTCCCACCCCCCTAAAGCCCAGCTGGCTTGCCTTGAGCAGAGTGCTATGTGAAGTGCAGGGAAGGGCTGGTCCCAGCCCCTCACCCCCAGCCGCACAGCCGCATCCTTCCTACCTTGGGGCTCCTCAGCTCCTGCCAGGCTCCTCAACCAGCTCCCACCCTGAGACACTGAACATTCTCCAGAAGGACAGGGCTGCTGACCCCAGACTCACCAGGTTTCATCCCTTTTCCCTAGCAGCCTGGTGGGCAGAGCCCATCCTGCTGTGACCCCACCACGGCCCAGGGAGCTGTGGGACTGGATGGAGCTGGACAGGCTGTTCCACACCGTCATGGCTCAGATGGTTTGTACTCTGTTCTTCAGTTCCTCTCAGGAAACTGTCCTCCAGCCAGGAATCCCTTTCCTCTCCCCATTGCTTTGCAAGAGTCACAAGCCCTTTTTTCCTCCCTCACTGTCCAGACAAGTGCAGTGGAGCAGGCTGCAGACAAGGGGCTCTTTCCACGCTGGAGGCAGCCAGCTGAGAGAAGCCAAGCCAGCAGATGCTCCCAGTCATGCCTGACTTGTCCTCTTCCCCTCCCCATTCTGTAACCATTCTTTTTATGCATCTCCAAACTGAGCAAGGGCTGAAATGTTCCCAAGAATGCTTTCTGAAGCCCCCCAGTTATCACATAGGTGACAGGCTGAGCATGGGTGAACTCAGCACACAAGTGGTCAGTCAGCAAGCTGGCAGCAGGTCCAGCATGGTCAGCCTATACCAGCACAGAGAGGATCCTGTCCCCAGATCTCAAGTCTGCATTACCTCCTAGGGAAGCTGAGAGGCTGATCTGCTCCTGGGCTTCCCATCTCTATTGGGGGCATATGTGGGGTCTTAGAGCCCGTACCCACAGGAGGTCATGATGAACCATAACACTTTATGAGCACAACCCAGCTGCCTTCCCTGAGATCGAGTGAAATTACCATCCCCTGGCCCTGGGCCACCCAGCAAGAGTAGGCTGCAGAGGGGACCCAGGCAGCCAGGCTATCCCTTCCCCTCTTGCTGGGAACAACAAACCCCCCCCAGCTGCACCCCATAGCCCCTTCACCCTCCAGGACTAACACATGATGATGGGGGTGGCCAGGCTGGTGGTTTGCAAGATTACACACACGTACCCCCGGTGATAAAAAACTGAAGGTTTGACCCATTTAGCAGAGACCACCGAGCTCCCCAGGGGTGGAAAGGGGCTGAGGGTCCCAGAGCCCCCCAGTCTTCTCTACCCTGGGCTGCAGGAGCAAGGCTCCATCCCGCGATGCATGTGGGGGGCCAGGAAAGGGGGGGATAACGGCAAAGTTGATCTCTGGCTCCCCAAGTCCAGGGTGCAAGCAAGGGCTGGTTCTGGGGGTTCTGGCCGAGTCCTGGGAAGGGGCACCGTGTCCCTTAGGGTCCCCCTGCCGTGAGCCTGCACTTACCGGAGGTGCCGGGGAGCGGCAGTTTCGGGGGGCGGCGGGCGGGCAGGCGCGGGTGAGCAGTGGCCGTGGCGGTGGGGCTGCTGGCCCCCGGCTGCTCCGGCACCCGCCGTGATGTCAGAGAAACGTGAGTCCCCCCGCCCCTCTTCGGGCCCTCGGCCCATCCCCGGACCGGGAATCGGGCTGGCCGGCACCCCTTCTCTGCCGGGGTCCTGCCACCGGCCAAAGGCTTCTGCTACTCCACCCTCCCGACACCAGCACCTCCCCGTGGACCCCGACACTGGAGTCACCCCAAGACGTGTCTCCTATCTCCGGGGTATAAGGATACCAGGGTGGGGGGCCAGAGACTGACTTCGAAAGGGTGGAAAAAAAGCCAGAGGTGGGCATGACTGGGGAAGTGGGTAAAGCATCCCTCCACCTGTAATTCGAGTGGGAAACACAGGCTGAGAAATTGCTGTAATTGAACAGGTGGAAAGTTCATGGGGGATGTCATGCTCACCTCACTCCAGGAGCCAAGTACAGGGCAGGTATTGGGGTGCATGCAATTTCATTACCTTGGCTGGAATGGAGCAGTGGTGCTGCTGCTGCACACCACAGCAGTGGCAAAACCCATGGACCTGGGGCTCCAGTGCCCCCTGCCAAGCTGCCTTGCTGCTCCCTGCCTCAGTTTTCCTGGCTTCAAGGAGCAGGGAACCCAGTGTGCCTATACAGCAGAAACATGCCATGTATTTGTGTCTTGCTCCCACTGCTGTGCTGTGGGAATCCCACAGCTCAATCCAGGCAAGGAATTTGTAGGATTTACTTCCCCTGTGAAGTTAGGCGAAGCAAAGCTGTTGGACCCCTTGGAGGATCTGGTTTCCTTTACCACACAGCAAAAATCTGCTTTTGCTTTGCAATACCCTCCTGAAAATTCGTTCTGGGCTCCAGGGCTTTTGCTCAGTCACGTTGCAAATCCAGCAGTAGCAAATGAAGGAAAATGTGCCAAGCTTCAGAGCCTCTAAATCCACCTTTGCCAGCCAACCCACTCCTCCAGCCCCCACCACAGAGGGGGGTTTCCTGCTGGCTCTGCCTTTGGCCTTGCCTCCCGCTCCCCCTCGGTGGCCCCCAGCCCCTGGCTCAGGGCTGCCTCCCTCCCCAGCTCCCTTTGCCTGGCGCATCAAACTTGATCTCAGCGTGCCACGGGTTTTTGGGCCCCATATCCACAAGTCACTGAGCAGCTGGGGCTGCAGCTGCACTGAGGGCAGGGAAACAGTTGAGAGGGGGAGTAGTGAGGTTTCCTCACCCGTGTCCCTCAGAGCTGGTTCAGAGCAGAGAGGGGACAGGCACTAGGTAATGCAGATGAGGCAGTGTCACTTGCATGTTTGGGCATCCCTGTGCCAAGCACACCCTGCCACTGCCCCACACCCCAGGCAAAGAAATGGGGCAAGCCTGGCCCCAAATGCCACCTTCAGCCTACACAGCTCCCAGCCAGCACAGAACAAGTGACAGTACTTAAATCCCTGGCACCTCTGAAAAGTAAGGCCAGCAATGGTCCCTGCTTATTTGCTGCTCTTGCCATTGTCAGGGGACAAAGAGGGACAGGCCCATATGCTGCTGTCCTTCCCCAGCCTGGGTCCTTCTCCTGTGTGCCATGGCGCAGGTACCTGGTATAACCCTGTCCTCATGGGGTTACCATGGCCTCTGGGTGGTTGGATTCATCTGAGCATCACTGTAGCATTTGCCACTTGCAAGGGAGGGAGAAGCCATGTCTCTGGATGGAGATGCCCAGGCCAGAGGTGAAATCCAGTGACAGACCTGTGCAGGGAAAGCTCCAGCCATGGTGCAACACAATCCAGTGCCTGGAAGCCATGGGCAGTGCAGTGCAGTGCAGTGCAGTGCAGTTCAGCTCAGCAAGATGGAGCTCAAACGTGGCAGGTAATTAAACCTCCTGTTTAATTAGACTGTTGAATGTGCTGATAAGTAATAACAGCTAAGAATGAAGGGTGGGATATCTGACCTGTGCTTAACAAGGAGCTGTACTCGATCAGACTTTAATTCAATCAGCACAAGCCCCTTGCTTCTCCGAGGTCTTGTGGCTCCAGTTTCTGGGGCCAGATTTGGGGTGGAAAAGCGTGGTTGCAGCCCTTCATGGACTGTTACCGGGGTAAATGACACTCCTAGCTCTGTGCTTGTGTTAACCCTCCTTTCTCCTCAATTGCCCAAAGCCCACTGAAGCTCCTGAAATTGGGCTTTGAGGGTGCAGAGAGCCTGAAGCACCAAAGCCCCCTCTTCCATCTCCAGCAAGTTGCTCCCCATCACCATTTTTACCCCTTACGATGGTCCTATTGAAGTCAGGAGTCTGTGCATACTCCAGGCAGAGCCACAGCCATGGCATCCCTCCAGAGCCCTGTCATGAGGATGTGTTCCTGATAGCAAAGCTGTAATGTCCAAAACATGCTGCCCCAATGCTCCTGGCTCCACTAACCTACCCCTGGCCCTGGGTTGATTTCTTGGACCATCCCACAGGGAGATGGGACTTCCAGAAGTTGAGGCCAAGGGAAAAACCCACCCTGGAAAAAAAGCCCTGAGCCAAGTGACTCAATGCATGTCACGTCAGGGATGGCTGGGGAGCAGCGCTGGGGATAGTGGGGAAAGGAACAGGAGTTATATCACAGCAGGAGAAAACATCACCAGGAGGTGCTGGGACAGGGGTGCTACTGGCATACTGCCTGGGGCCCCAGGCATCTCATTTTGATAATAAACCATGTCTCCCTTGTTTCAGCTCAAACACGCTACTCCTCATTTATTGTCATCTGGAGCAGCCTGAGACTGTCAGGATCTGGCCTGGCCACCCCGGAGCTGTGCAGCTCCGTGGGTCCCACCCACATTCTGGGGGTCCACTGTGGGGACAAGGCACGAGCAGCAGGCAAGACCCGCGCTGGGAAGAAGCCAGGCTCAGATTTCTCTAGGCTTTTCCAGAGCAAATTCCTCCCGCGAACAAACCCGTCAGCAAATTCTTGGGGAAACGGTTGCAGCTGTGAGCTGGGAGGGGTCTCAGGCCACCCCCGAGGAGTAGTGACCGAGGGGCGAGGGATGCCCCAGGCCACCGGGTTCTATTTTCAACAGAGGCAGGAGCTCAGCGGGCCCGGGTGCAGCTCAGCTCCTTCCCGGAAGGAATCCCTCTGCTTGTACTTGTTTTTTTTCCACCAACACCATCATCCAAGAGCAGGTCGTATAACTGGGGGCCAAGAACTGAATGAGAGGCAGAACCCGGGGATGCCCCAGCTCCACCCACACCCCCGACTGACACGGCCGTGACAAATTTGGCATCTCCGGGACGGGTGAGCACGGTTCCCACCCCCCCGCCACATACCGGGCTCCTTCCGCTCCCCTGACTCCGGGGCAAACAGGAGCACCCTCTAAACGTCCCTACCCCTCGCAGCCTCCGCCTGCCCCAGCTCGGGGCTGAGCCGGCTGAGGTGCAGGCTGAGGTGCAGGCAGGAGGCTGCGGGGTCTCTGCTGCCACCTCCAGGGCGCTGATGGCCTCAACGCCATCCCATTGCCGTGACACTTTTGTTCCCGTACACAGGGTCTGCAGCCCCTGGAGCAATGCATGGCCACCTGAGCTTCCTCGCAATCTCCCTGCACCCCTAAAGAAGTCCCACTCCCCAAGAGCCCACCCTGGCGAGACCCACAAAAACGTAGTGTCCTGAGGGGTTTGAGGACCTTCCTGAGTCGTGGGGACCCCTCTGCTCAGCATAGCCTGGGTGCGCGGGGCTGCTTAACCCCGCCGGGCGGGATGAGTGTTCCAGAGGATGCCATCAACTCGGTGGCACCATGTCCTGTGGCGGGTGTCCCACTCTGCCCCCAGCCTCCATCAGAGCCAGCGGGGCTGGGACTCAGCCAAGGAAGGTGACCCAGCACCGGCTGCCACTGGGGAGGGGGAGCCTGCCCACCCCCCTACAAGAGGCTGCCCATTTCCAGGCGTCATTAAAGAGCAATTAGCTGGAAATTAAGCTGAGAACAAGTATTGATTAGCTCATTAAGGCTGGGGGAGCCGGCTGTGGCAGTAGGGATTGCTGCCGCTCGCCCTCATTATGGACAAGGTTAAAGCTTGCGGTCGGGCAGCTCATTAAAAATGTCAGGGGGCAATCGATGTCCCTGGCCCAGCACCCCCAGCACCCCTGGGGACACCCAGCCACTGCCTTTTGGGGGACTGTCCTGTGACCTCTGGGATGAACCGGTACAAGAAAGGATTGGTCATCCTTCCCCCACACATCCACTGCTGCATCCTGGGCTCCCCAGCAAAGGTAGTTGTCACCTTTGGGCTTCTCAGCCCCACGAAACTATCAGCTGGGGGGTAATCTTTCTCTCCTCTCTAATCAGGTGTCCTCTTAGCCCAGTGAAGTGACTGAGCCTGTTCTCTCTCAGCAGTGCTGTCAGCTCCAGGAGAGGACAGCCAGTGTGGCTGGCTTGTAGGCAGCACCCCAGACCTGCTTCCCACCAGAGATGAGTTTGATGTGTCTCAAGTCTAGCAGTACCAGCTTATATGGGGGGGTCAGGCCAAAGGGGGTCTGAGGGGTTGGACAAAAGCAGATGAGGATGTGGGGACAGATGAAGGACAGCCAGTGGCTCTGTGCAACCAGGTGCTGCCATGCCACCCTGTGCTGCACCTCAGCCACACAGATCCAGGTGCTCTTGAGATTCGCCCAGACGGGCCAGGTCTAGCCACCCTGAGGCCCTATGTCTCTAGTCCCCTGTCCCCTCTGATGTCCCTCCCATCCCCACCTCTGCCATGGCAGCCATTAGCTCAGGGCCAGTTCCCATTCAGTGCACACATGGAGGGTGTCTCCACACAGGCTGCTGGTGTGGGGGGTGGGGAAGGTGTCATCATTATTTTTGTTTTCTTTGCACTGCCCTAGAAATATATTGTATTCTCAGCTAATCCCGTTCAATTACACCACAATAAAACACATAATAAAAACGTAATTCATTTTTCCCGAGCGCTCCATCTCCCTGTGTCTTGGCAAGCTATTAAAAATTTGTCTTCATTTTTCTGGCAAGAGCCTTGTACCTTTTCATCTTTAATTTATGAGAGCAGAATAGCTACTGACAAGCCCTTATTGCACGGCAAGGAGCTGCATTATTTATAAGCCGCCAATGGCTGGCTCAGGGGACATATATGCAATATGCTTGGGACAGCAGGAGGGGGGACAGATCCCCAGTGTGCCTGTCCTAATCCACTCCCCCACTCTGAGTAGGTGCTGGGTGCAGGTATCCTCCTGGCCACCCCCGGGGGAGGGGACACCCCCCGTCCAGCCTCTGTCAGCCTCTGCCTGCCAGGAAAGCTATGGCAAAGCTCTGGGCTGCCTGGACCTTACCTCACCTGCTGTATCTGCCCATCTTTGGCTTTACAGCAGCTCTCTCTCCTGTCCTGGCTTGGTGTAGTGCTTCTGCAGAACATGGTTGCCTTCATTTTTCCTCCCCTTGCATGGACATTTTGTCCCTTGAATACCATGTTCAGTATGGGGCCCCTCACTACAAGAAAGAAATCGAGGTGCTGGAGAATGTCCAGAGAAGGGCAACCAATCTGGTGAAGGGTCTAGAGCACAAGTCTTATGAGGAGAGGCTGAGGCAACTGGGGGTGTTTAGTCTGAGGAAAAGGAGGCTGAGAGGAGACTTTATTGCTCTCTACAGCTACCTGAAAGGAGGTTGGAGCAAAGCGGGGGTTGGTCTCTTCTCCCAGGTAACAGGGATAGAACAAGAGGAAATGGCCTCAAGTTGTGCCAGGTGAATTTTAGACTGAGTAAGAGAAACAGGAGAAATTTCTTTACTGAAAGGGTTGTTGGGCACTAGAACAGGCCACCAAGGGGAATGGTGGAGTCACCATCCCTGGAGGTATTTATATGTGTAGATATGGTGCTGAGAGACATGGTTTAGTGGTGGACTTGTCAGTGCTGAATTTATCAGCTGGACTTGATGATCTTAAAGGTCTTTTTCCAACCAAAACAATTCTACAATTCCCTGACATTCATCACTACTTCTGACTGCCCAGGCCCGTGGGTGACACAGCTGCTGCTCACAGGCTTACCAGTGTCCTGCCACAGCAGCAATGTGCTGAGAGCCGTGCATAGAAAGCAGGATTAAAATATCCTCACTGGAGAGGCAGGCGCAGACCTGGGGCTGGGATTGAAGCAGAGCATCCTGTACGCAGGCTGCAAGAGGGGGTGGCAGTGTGGGCAGAGCCAGTGGCAAGCTCTGGTCTCTCCACATCAGCCTCGCGTGGCAGTGAGATGCAAAGCCTTTGGTGCTAAAAAAAGCCCTCTCGACAGCTGGATGAGCTTAACCACAAGCCAAGCCAGCCGGCACTGCTGCAAAGGCAGCAGGCTGGGAAATAGGAGCAAAAAGTAGATCCAGGGGGCACAGGGGCACCCCAGGAGCAGAACTGCCTGTCCCTCCTGCTTCCAGCCTCACCCCTATGCCAGTCCCTTTCCACCACAGACAAACTGGCAAGCCACGTGCTTCTCTTTGCTTTTGGTTTTGTATAAACAATCTGCCTTTATTATCTGATACATATAGGTACATTATACATATATCAAAAATAACCAGAGGAAATCACAGTGCACTTAAAGCTATTTGAGAAGGTCCACCTTTAAGCAAGTGCTCCAGGAGGGGATAGAATGACCCCTTGGGGGAGTCCAGCCCGGAACAGAGATGCCATTAAAATGAGAATAAAAACTGGGACTCTCTGCTGGGATTAAAATGTGCCATTTTCTCTGGGGATGGAAGGAGCAGAAAACCAGATTAAATCCCTGTAACTGCCCAGAGGAGAGCAGAGGGTGGGCAGAGAGCACACGCCCAGGCTGGGAGAGCCTCCCCCTACATCTAAGCCACTGTCTGCACTTGAAATTGTTCACCCATGACTATTTTGGGTACGGGGAGTTTTTCTCTCCAAAAGCTGCTTTGCTGTCTTTGGGCATCAGCTCCTGAACCACTGAGGACCTGGGAGGTGCCTGCAGAGGGGTTTAACCCTCAAGTGCCACGATTATCCATTGTCTCCTAAAGCTGGTTTATTCATTGTCTCCTAAAGCACCATTTTCTTTCCCACCTCACATCCCCACTCGCCAGGTCCCTGGTGCCAGGTAGAGAGCTCGGCGCAGTGCTGCGTGGCTGTGGGCATCCTGGGAAGCAGGGCTGAGCACCTGGGACCTATGAACAAGGAAAAGCAGCAGCAGCCCCAAGGGGCTCCGAGGGGCAAAGCTCAGCGATGTGCTGGCCTAGTGGCTCCACAGCACGCGTCCCAGCTGCCCCTGGACCTCTGTTCAGAGCCCTTTGTTGAAGTAGACTGTCTCCAGCTGTGGGTCTTTCTCCCGGATCCGAGCTTGAACTTCAGGCTCCAGGCGGCTCACGGACATTGAGCTGCCGAGGGGACACAGATGCAGGGAATAGAGATGGAACATTCACTGGGAACCATGGATTGGGAAACCACCCACTGCCACCGCTTCCCCGCCTGCACCCCACAGGGATGTTGTCCCCTGACCACTGGGTGTGCACACGAGTTGTGTGCACACAGTTTTAAGCCTCCAACTGCTGGAAGGAGCAAGAGCACCTCCTGGGAGGGGGGCAGAGGGCACATGTAGCCTACGCACCCCCTGCTTGTACCCCATGCCCTGCCCCACGGGGCTGCACAGGCAGGCAAGGTGCCAGTCCATACCTTTTCTGTGGGAAGAGCGCGCAGCACAGCGGGGTTGCAAACACCAAGCTGCAAGTAAAAGACACAGAGAGGAGAAGTTGGGCTGCATATCACTCGCTCCCACCCATGGCCTGACCCCCCCCCCCCATGCTGGGTGCTCAGCCAGGAAAGGGTTAAGTAGATGTCCTCTCCACACTCCAGACCCTGCATTCAGCTGCATTTGGCAAAGCCTGTGTAACAGCAATGCAGAGAAGGAGCCCATGGCAGGCCTGAGACACCAAGATGAAGCAAAACAGTTCCTGGCACCAGGACGTTGTATCCCATCTCATCTGCCTGGGGAGGCACCAGCCTGGGTGACCTCCAGCATTCCCCCCAAGGAGCTCTGGTGTGGTTCTCACCTCCCCTGCCAAGCAGCACTGCCTCCATACTGGGGCTTGGTCTGCACCTAATGCAGAAATGGCCACCAATGCAGAGTTACTTACCAGAGTCCCACCAGGCCAACCTGCAGAGGAGCATTCAGGTATGGGTACCGCTGCCGGGGACAAGAAGCTGCATGTCAGTGGGTGGATGGGGGGGGAAGATGTTTATTCCCCAAAGGGATGCCAGCACTGTGACAAGATGGGGAAGATGTCGCCCAGCCCACCCTCCCAGGACCACCAGTACCTTCAGGAAAGCTCTCTTCTCCAGCATATTCATGATCACTGGAGGGATGGCTGGGGCAGAGGAGAAGGACATGAACTCCCAGTGCTCACAGCCCCCTGTCAGCCATGGGACCCCATCCCAGGCTGCTCAGGGACCAGCTACAGCCCCAAGACATGGGTGGGGGGCAGGGGACACTCACCCATGGCAGGGGCTGCCATGCCGATGCGGGACACTACCACCTGGAAAATGGCCTTCTGGGCTGCAGCTGTGGACTCACCCAGGCGGTTCCCATTCTCATCTGTGACAGGGATCCCCAGCTTGAGCTCTCTGCAGGGAGAGTTGAGGTGAGAAAGCCATGAAGCACATGAGCTGGTGACATCAAGGGACAGGGCAAGGACACAGCACAAGGGCATGTCTCCAAGAGGCTGACATCCACCTGTATTCCCCATCCAATGCCTGCATAGTAAGTCGGGAGTCTCAACTGGACCCACATTCAGGCTTGAGGGGTTCAACAGGGCTAGATTGGGATGGGGAGCTCTCAGCCACCTTAACTGATAACCCTTTGGGATGCAACTAGGTGCTTGTACCCTCAGACCAACCCCCAGGGGAAGGGATGCCAGCAGAGGAAGCTTCTTGCAAGGCCAGGGCACTGATCCCCATGTTTCCCACCCATGCATAGTGAACCCCAACGTGAGCCCAACACCCCCTGTCCCAGCCCAGGGACTCACCTCTGCCTCATCAGTGGGATGTTGATGCAGTTGGCAGCAGCCACAGCTGCGAAAGGCACGTACCGGCCAATGATGGCTGGCAAGTGCTGGGGGAGCAAGCAGGGAGCATGTCACAGAGGATCTGGAGGTAGTACTTGGTGTTCCTGTGTCTCCTACCATACCCCTGCAAGACCCTGAGGTGTCCCAGCCCCACCAAGGAAAAATGTCGCCTCCCCCCCCTGCAATTCCCAAGCTGATGAAAGCTGCACACCCCCGGGAGTATCCCCTTCCAGCCCTGGAAGGAGGCTGAGGGCTGAAAGAAGCTTGGAGAGATCTGGTTGGGGATGTAGTAGGGCTGGAGGGACAAGCACCTCCAGAGGCATCACTGGGGAGAGGGGCAGCCTTGTGGGGATTCCCTGAGAAATATTTTCTCCCCTGCCCCAGGTGATGGGGTGTATCTCTGGCTCAGTTCAGAGCTGACAGTCAAAGGCCACCTCACCTTGGTCAGAGACTTGAGCCCCAGTGCTGTGACAACAGCCCCTGTGGTTGCACTCACATAGGCTGTCCCCAGTTGGCTGTAAGAGCAGAAGGTGATACCAATAAGCCACGTTTCCCCCATCCCACCACCTCCCCAAACAGCATGCTCTTCAACAGCATCAGGACAGCTGGCTTCCTCTTCCAGCTCTACCACTAGCTCTGCCAGCCCCCCGCCGTCACCATCTCACAGACCCTCACCATCCAAGAAGCTATTTAAGTCACCCTCCTGGCATTTTGAGGTCACCCAAAGACCTGGTCAGAGGGACGCTCACCTGGGGGTGATGGGTGCATCCCCACTGCGGTTGGTGTAGTTAACAACAGCATTGAAGGACTGGTTGACCCACTGCCAGAACAGCACAGCCGGCGTGGTCCTACCAGAGAGAGGATGGTGCTGGTGACACTGGGGGATGCCACCTGTGCTCCTATGGCACAGGTGCACGGCTAGGTAGGGGACACTTGTCCCCACCTCACCTCAGGGCCAGGAGGGTTCCCAGGGAGGGGTTCCCAGGAGGGGTCCCCCTCTCCTGAGCCTGGAGTGAGAAAGGGACAGGTACCTGTAGAAGGTCAACATGCAGCCAGTGATGGTCATGTTCATGGGGACCTGGGCAGACATGCGTCCCACGAGGATCATCTTCTCACCCGTGTCAGGGTGGAAAGCCGAGTCATAGATGTACTTTGCCCGCCAGAGCTGGTCCTCTGTCAGCCCTGGGGGCACCACGCCTGCCCTGCCAGGAAAGGGTAGTACCTGTTGGGAGACCCTCTACCAGCACGCATGCTCTACCTGGTCCCTCACACTATGCGGGGCATCTGGGTGATGTCTCAGGGACCAGCCCAACAATTTGGGAGGCTGATTTTAGCTGAGGGAGGCCAGCCCTGCTCCTGTTCCCAGCTCCACTCCTGTTCCCAGCCCTGCGGATGGCTCTGAGGCCATGTCCTGCCCAGAGGCAGCACTGGGGGTACATCCCACTCCACTACCTGTAGTCCTCCACCACCCGGCGGGCCTCCTCCAGCGTGGCCCCTGAGAGCAGCAGGTTCCGGGGGTCGGTCACCATGAAGAAGTGCTTGGCCCGGCCCTGGAAGGTGCTCTGGTCCCAGCGGGGCTCCTGGATGTTGATGGTGGCAGGCAGGGATGGTGGCATCTTCTGCGGTTGGGGGCAGGAGAGGTACAGTTCAGTGAGATGAGGTGTCTCTGTGTTCCCTCCCTGCCCCCTGCATCCCTGATAGGGCACCTCTGGAGCTCCCCCAGCCTGGGAAGGATGTGGGAGCCCCTTTTGCAATGGAGCTGAGTGGGGACCCCGGAGCCCACCCAGCAGCCTTCGGATGGGGTGATCCCCGCACTGCACCCCCCTCACCCTGCCAGCTGTTCAGTGGGGAGCACCCCAAACAAGCAGCCAGGCCCACCACGCCCAGCAGGGCACCGGCCACAGGGCGGGGGGGTGACTGGACCCGCCTCACGGGGCTGGCGCTGCTGCTAGACGGCCGGAGGGCGAAGAATGAGGGAAGGAGGAAGATCACCCCGGGAAGGCGCCGCGACGCGGGGCACGGTCCCATCTCCTCGGCCGCCCCTCCCCCCCTCTGCTCATCGCCCGGGGAGGGCATCCCCCTCCCACGCGTGACCGCCCTGCAAGGTAGCGGGACCCGGGCCGCCCCCAACACTCACCGCGTTCCGGGGCATCACCCGCCGTGCTCCAGCCACCGCCCCGCTCCCGCCCGCCGCGATGACGTCCGGCTGCGTCAAAGGGGGGGGCGGTGCCGCGCGCGGGGCGGTGGGGGCCACGCGGGACCGGGCGGGCGGCGGCGGGGGGGGCGCGGTACGTGCCAAGCCACACGCGGCATCTGCCCCCCCCTCCCCACCCTACCCTCCTCTCCCCGCGCCCCCGTCATCGATTGCGCGCGCGGGAGTGCTCGCGCGTGGGGACGCGTTCTCGCGTGGGTGCGCGCTCGGGTGGGGACGACCGCGTGCGTCCATGTGATTGCACGCGTGGGCGCTCACGTGCGTGCCGGTTCCCCTGCGCGTGCCTTCAGGCCGGCCTCGGCCGGTTCGGCTTCTCGCGGGGCGCGTACACGCGGGGGCGTCGCTGGCGAACTCGTGCGGACGTGGGCGCCCTTGCCCCGCGCGCGCGTGCGCTCGTATCGGCGTGCGCGCGCGTCGCGTAGGTGCCCACGCGTGTGCGTCGGGCGCTGCATGCAGGTGCGCGCGGGTGCTCACCGCTGGGCGCGCGAGCAGGGCCGCGTCCTCGCGTGTGCCCCGCCGCGCGTGCTGCGGTGGGCGTGAGGGGTGGGCGTGAGCGTGAGTGCGCGCGCGGGCGGGCGGCACAGTCGGGGCTTGCACGCGAGCGCTAGTGGGGGGAGGCGCGGACGCGCATGCCGTGGGCGTGCGCGTGCATGGGGTGCGTGTGCATGTGGGTGCGCGTCCCCACACCGCCCGAGCCCGGCGGCAGCGGGAGGAACCCCCCGCCCCGCCCCCGCCGCCCCCCCGCACTCCCTCCGCCGCCTCCCCCGCCCCCGCGCATCACCTGAAACCGCTGCGGTGTCGGGTTCGTGCCGGCGGCGCCGGGCCCCGTCGGGGGGTCACGGGCAGCCTGGGGTGGAGGCGATGGCCCCCGGGGAGAGGAGACACGGGGGGACACCGGCTCGCATCACTGAAGTGAGCGGGGGAACACGGCAGCCCCCTTCCCCTCGCCGTGCCTCAGTTTCCCCTGGGTGCCCGGGGCATGCTCCGTGCTGAGGGAGGGACTCGGGGAGGGGGCACGCAGCAAACCCCACGCAGCCCCCTGCGGGGAACGCGGCCCCACAACCCCCACCCGGCTGTACGTGGGGACACACAGACATACGGAGAGCACACCCCCCCCCCCCCCCACCTGTAAGGCCGGCCCTGGCAGCTCTTGATTGACAGCTCCCGGTCCCGATGGTCCCGCCGGTCCCTCAGGGACAGCCAATCTCCGCGGGCGGGGGGCGGGAGGCAGCGCTGTCCCCCGCCCTCGCCTCTCCGCCCCCCCCGCGCTGCCGGGTGTCTCTTTCGCAGGTGGCACCATGGGGACAGGTGAGGAGGGCATGGGGCGGGGGGGAGGGACGGTGGCTGAGGGGTCCCCAGCGACCCTTTGGGGCGGGGACACCGCCGGCTGATGCTGGGGAGTGGGCAGCGGTGGGGGCCGTGGGGGGCTGGCAGGCGGCGGGGACACCGGCGTGTCCCCCTGGCCGAGGCCATCACTTATTTATTGAGGTCAGGCTGGGTTGAGCGGGGGACGAAGCGGGGAGGGCCGGTGGTGGCGTGTCACCCACGCCTGGAAAATCCCCGCGGGAACTGCTCCGGGGGGCAGCGGGCCCTGCCACACAGAAGCCCCCCGGCGTGTAAATCCAGAGGAGCTTTCCCCGACCCCGCAGCAAAGCCTCCCTAGGGAGGGGCCGGGGGGATAAGGTCCTGCTCTACCGCGTAAAGCTTCCGTCCCTGCGTCCCCTTTCCAGAGCTTTCCGGGTTTACTCTGCCAGGCAAAGCCCCTTTGCGCCTCTGCACCGTTGCCCCGGGGCAGGACCCTGAGCCCGATGCCCCAGTGTTGGTACCCAGGAGACAGTTTGTCTCTCAGGGTGCTGTAGAATGGGAGGGAACAGGGCTAGAGGTGTCACGAAGCTCCTCCTAACCTCCAGGCTGTGCCGCTGCGTCCGGGACCCATCCTGCCAGCCCCATGCACCCAGGCCAGCCGGCCCCGGCATCGCGCTGCTAAGAGGGAGGGGGTGCCCGAGCCCGGGCATGTGCTGCTGGACTATGCCATGTGTCCCCCGGGCCGCTGGGCAGCCTCAGCCCCGTGAGGACACGGCCAACCCCGAGCCGGACGCCAGGACGCCAGACTGCCCAGTGCCACCATGGCCCAGGGCTGGGACATGGGGCTGTCGGGGATGACGTCAGGCAGCCGGTCATGGAGCTCCAGCAGCGAGGTCAGTCTGGCCCCTCGCTACCTCCTCAGCAAGCAGAGCCGTCTGCTCAACGGGACCACACGGACCGGCCGCACCAACTCCCCCATGGGGCGCGTCATCCTCATCAATACCCCCATCGAAGGTGCGTGGGGTGTCCTAGCCCTCTGCTCACCCACATGGCCAGGAAGGAGGGGGAAGGACACCTGGGTTCCCTGGGTTTGGGGGGCAGGGAGATTTGCCCTGGGACTGGGGACACCCCCAGCAAGAGAGACACCCCCCTGTCGTTGCTCACACCCAGCCTAGGTGACAAGGTCCTGTCCCCCATCCCCACAGCCAGCAGCAACGAGAGCGACGTCATCAATGCCATTACGGTGGAGAAGAGTGCGGATGGCAAGCTGGGCTTCAGCGTCCGTGGAGGCTCCGAGCATGGGCTGGGAATCTTTGTCAGCAAAGTGGAGGAGGGCAGTGCTGCAGGTAACTGGGACAGGGTCTGGGACATAAGTGGGGACTGGCACATGCCAGCAAGACCCTCTAGGGAAGCTCCCAGTGACATGGTGCTGCAGTGACAATACCATCTTTCATAGGTGGCAGGCTACCATTTTCTCCCTGCCACCTCTGGCCATGGGGTTTTCAGGTTTCTCACAGAGAAGGGCAGGGGAGAGGAGTGGTCAGCCCTGTGCTGATTGTTCTGAGTTCCATCCCTAAGCCACAGTGAGGTGACAAGGCCCCCCTCCATGTCACAGCCTCAATACAATTGCCAGCCATCCCCACCTCTGTTTCCCTGGGGTTTCAATCAGGGTGGGGGCACATTTAGGGAGGGGACACCAAACAAGGACACTGGTGGTTGATGAGGTGTTCAGCTGAGCCATGTGTCCCTCACAGAGCAGGCCGGGCTGTGTGTTGGTGACAAGATCACAGAGGTGAACAGCGTGAGCCTGGAGAACATCACCATGAGCAGCGCTGTGAAGGTCCTCACCGGCAACAACCGCCTCCGCATGGTGGTCCGGCGGATGGGCCGTGTGCCAGGCATCAAATTCTCCAAGGAGAAGACGGCATGGTGAGCAGGGCGTCCCCAGTGCCAGCACCCCAAAGCCCAACCCTGAGGAGGCCATTGTAGAAATGGTCAGTGGAGAATGATATGAGGACAGGGAAGATCCCAGAGCTGGAAGACCCCAAGGGTGGTGAGGCATCAGAGGTCTCTGACAAAGGTGGGGAGAGTCCAGAGTGGAGTAGAAGATGATACAGGAGTCTGGGGCAGTCAGGGCGGGTGTAAACACCATCCTGAACACCCTCCATCTCTCTTCTCCATGGGGTGATAGCAGTGGCCCCATCCTGCTGGAGGATGAGAGCCCTCCCAACACTGTGTCCATGATCCAGGGTGGATGTGGTGAACAGGCGCCTGGTGGTGGAGAAAAGCGGTTCAACGACATCAGAGAGCGGTTCTGAAGATGGGCTGCGGCGTATTGTCCACCTCTACACCACCTCGGACGACTACTGCCTGGGCTTCAACATCCGTGGTGGCAGGGAGTTCGGCCTCGGCATCTACGTCTCCAAGTATGGCTGCCCCGGGGAACACGAGGGAGTCGTGGCACCCCTTATCCCTGCTGTGCCCACTCTGGACTCAGCAACCCCACCTTGGCTGATCCCCTCACCACCATAAGACTGTGGGCACCACCACTATGGGTGCTGGGGGAACAGGGTTGTCCTAGTGTGGGGTAGAAGAGCTCCAGTGAGGCCTTGGCCCCATCCTACCCCCATCTGCTGCCCTAGGGTGGACCCAGGAGGGCTGGCAGAGCAGAATGGCATTCGGGTGGGAGACCAAGTCCTTGCAGCCAACGGAGTCAAGTTTGAAGACATAAGCCATAGCAAGGCAGTGGAGGTGCTCAAGGGGCAGACCCACATCATGCTAACCATAAAGGTACCAGCGCTGGCCCCACAGAAGCCTCAGGGTGAGGACGGGGGTCTGCATGTCCCCATGCTGGTGCTGCCCCAGCTCAGCCCAGTGCCCATGGGGCTGGTGCAGCTGCTAGCTGGTTGGGTTTCAGGCAGGTGGGAGGGTGGGGGGGATGCATTATTCATGGCTGGCACCAGATCGGGTTCGCCCTGGGCAGCTGGTGCGCACTGACCCCCTCATCCTCTCCACCTAGGAGACGGGCCGGTTCCCTGCCTACAAGGAGATGGTGGCCGAGTACTGCTGGCTCAGTCGCTGTAAGAGCACTGCTGTGTGGGTACTGGAAGAGACACCGGGCTGGGGTGTGGGGGGGTTTGGGACCCTCAGGCAAGCAGTGTCTGGCCATGCTGCCCCCACAGTCCTCATGGGCTTGCTGGGTCCCTCCCAGCTGTCTCCTACTCTTGGAGGGGACATAAAGATCCCTATGTGATGGACAGCAGCCAGGTGATCCCCACAACCCTATGGGACCCCACATGTGACCACCAGCAGCCTGTGACCCTATAGGTCCCCACATGTCCCTTCTCCTCAGGAGCTCCCTGTGGCTTCACAGTGTGTCACCCATGCCCCCTCTGTGCCTTTGCAGTGACCAATGGGCAGCTGCAGCAGCTGTCTCAAGCCTCGGAGACCAGCTCCTCCATTTCCTCCTATTCCTCGGGGCCACCACCGGGGGCAGTGAATGGGCTGGGGACAGCCACCCCAGCACCCCCCACCCGCACTGTGGACGTGGCCATCTCCACAGAGGATGGTCCCCGGCGGGGCTGGGTGCGGGAACGTGCTGAGCGGGCCATGCAGACTGAGCCAGCTGCCGAGGGGCTGCCAGAGACACGGAGGACAGTGCGGCCACCCGAGCTGCTGAGGGACACGGCCATCCGGGGCCAGGGTGCCCGTGAGCCCCATGGCACCTACCCACGTCGGACCTTCACCCACTCACCCAAGACGGCGCTGCTGCTGGCCCTGAGCCGGCCTCGGCAGCCCATCACGCGCTCCCAGAGCGACCTCACCGTCGCCGGTAGGCACCAGGGTATGGCCCCAGGCATGGGTCTTGCCCCTGGCTAGGGTCCCTCACCAGCCCTGCACCCCCAGTCCCGCAAGTCACACAGCTCAGCCTCTGCCCCATGTGGAGCCTGTCCCCTGCTCGAGCATCTTATAGCTTCTGATTCATGGGGATACCTGGCCCCACTCATGGGCATCCTACAGCCCAGTCCCTACCCTGGCATCCTTTAGCCCCCAGCCTATATGGGCCTCTGGCCACGAGCCCTGGGCATTCTATAACTCTGCATAGCCCCAGCCCTGTTCCTGGGGCTCGCTGGGCATCCCAAAGTCCAGCCTGAAGGCCTCTGGAGACCGCCCCTACACCCCACAGCAAGACTCTCTTCCAGTCAGTGCCCCCACAGTAGCCCCTGTAGGCCCCCTGCCCAAGCTCCCTGTCCCCAGACTCCATTTGGGATGGCATCCCATGACCTCTCTTCTCCTATCCTTGCACTCTGTCCCCAGAGGAGAAACGGAAGAAGGAGAGGCCAGAGGGACAAGGGGCACAGGGGGCTCCCCCAGGGCTGCACCGCTCCAAGACGCTCGTCAACCTCTTCTTCAAGGGGGGCCGTGCCGCCAGCCAGAGCTGGGCCCTCCCCAGCCAGGAGCCCCCCACCTCTGAGCGCTGGCCACGCGCCAAGTTCCCGGGGCGTCCCGACGGAGACAGAGGTACCAGGCTGGGGGACAAGGCAGAGTGGGACCCAACCTAGAGATGCTTCCCACTTCTACGGGCCCAGTGGCACCATTGTGGCATTCCTTGCATGGAGGAGGGCATGGGGAGGGGGTCCCCAAGAATGCAGTTTTGGCAGTGGGCAGCAATACCACTGCCCCACCCCTCGGTGCTTACCCCTCTCCGTCTCCCTTGCAGTAGGCGCTGTGCAGAAGTTTGTCATCCGGAGCCTGAAGCGGGGTAACGGGGGTGCCCGTGTGTTGCTGGGGGGCTGCAGGGCAGGCTCTGCATGCACCTGGCCCCACACTGCATGTGTGTGTCTGATCCTGGCATGGAGTGACCTGTTAGACTGGGGGGAATGGAGGGGCTTTTGGGGTGCCCAGGGCAGTCCCTGCCCTGCTGGCCACCTCCTCTTTTGCTGTGCCTCCCCCCAGACAAAAGCCGGCGTGCCAGCATCCTGGGACCTGGGGGCATCGCTACCCTGCAGCCCAATGGCAGCGACCCTGAAGCCCGGCTCCTGCTCATCAAGGACTCCGCAGCTCGCCTCCTCAGCCCCGACGAGGTGACGGCCGTCATCCGCCACTGCTCCCGGGTACATATGACAGGGCATGGGCAGAGTACAGGCAAGGCACAGGCAGGGCAGGGCAGTGCTGGCACTGCGGGCTCATCCCTGGGTAGCTCCTGCATCATGGGGACACCGCAATCAACCCTATGTGCCCACATTAGGTTCTGGCAGGTAAACTGAGGCACAGGAGACACACCTGTCTGCTAATGTTCCTCCTGCACCCACAGTACCTGCATGAGGGCAGCGTGGAGGATTTGGTGCGGCCACTGCTGGCCATCTTGGACCGGCCTGAGAAGGTCCTGCTGCTACGGGACGTGAGGTGGGTACTACTGTTACCCTGGGAGGGTCTTCAGCCCCTGTCACAGTCCATCCCAGAGGCTGCCACAACCTGTTCCCTCTCTCTTTGCCCCGGCAGGAGCGTGGTGGCCACCACGGACCTGGGCCGGTTTGACAGCATGGTGATGCCCCTGGAGCTGGAAGCCTTTGATGCCCTGAAGAGCCGCTCGGGTAGAGACTGGACCCTCAGGGACTTTGTCCAGTGGGGGGGGTGTAGCAGGCAGGAATGGGTTGAGTTCTGGGTCTAACCAGTGGCTCTCCCTGATTGCAGTGCGCTCGCCTGCTCTCCGCCCAGCCCACCATGATGTCCCCCCCAAGAGACACCTCATCACACCAGTGCCTGGTGAGTGCCACCCCACAGGGTCTGCCTGGCCACGGGGCTGCCCAGTGAGGAGGGTGCAATGTGGAGGGGGTATGGGGAGGACAATCTAGGGGAGGAGGAAGGGAGCTGGAATGGCTGGGTGCAGCATGTCCCTGGGGAGAGGGCGTCTGGTATCACCGCATGCTGGGAGGTCCTGGAGTAGCAGGATCTGTGAACAATGGCCAGCAGGGGTCTTGAGTCCATGGAGAAAGCCTGGGTGCCTGAGGGTCCCTAAGTGTATATATATATATATATATATATATATATATATATATGTATTTGTGTGTACATATATATATAGAGAGAGAGAGAGAGTGAGCCGAGGGTCCATGGGTGTCCCTAGGATTCTAGGGAGGGGAGCTTTGGGCATCCATATGTCCTTGGAAGAGGAAGATCTGAGGCCCTTGGTCCTAATGGGATCCCTAGGTGGTAGAGGTCCCAGGGCTTTGGGGTCCTCAAGGAATGCCCGGGTTGATGGGGTCCCAGGGATCAGGGCTGTATGATTCTGGGGAGATCCTTGAGCCCCTCTCGTTGCAGACTATCGGGGTGGGTTCCTGCTGAAGCCGGCAGGGGCCCCAGAGCCAGAGGAAGCCGGGGGGCCGCAGGCGAGCCCAACCCGGCCACGGGCCTCCCCCAGCCCCCGCCGGCTTCACCCCCGCACCTACACCCCACTCCCCGACGTGCCAGTGGATGCCTATGCCTGCACCAGCAGCCCCCTGCCTGCCACCGGCCCCCGGCCCCCCAACTGGCTGCTAACTGAGCCCTCCCTGGGTGAAGGGCACAGGCAGCCACGCAGCCCCTGGCCCACCCGACAGAAGGAGTCCCCTGGGACAGTGCCCGGTGGAGGGGACTCCATGCTGGGGAAGCCCCAGTGGGCACGGCCCCCCCTTGCACCTCTCATTAGAGGGACAGGGGGTGAGGCAGGGGCTGGGGTGGCCACCAATGGCCCTAGGGATGCTGGCAGGGAAGAAGAAGAGGAGGAAGAGTATCGTCTGCTCACCGTCACCCTCTCCAAGCTGAAGCACTCACTGGGTAGGTGGCACATGGGTGGGACCCCAGGGGTGGGGACCTTCCTCCTGGCACCATCCTGGGATGGCTGGCACCTCATTGGCAAGGGGCACCCCATTTAGTGGGCAGGGTGCAATACTCCAAAGACTCCTCCCAAACCAGTAGGGGAGAAGAGGAGCTGCCCCTAGCTCATCCCCTTATCCATGTAGGACCTACAAAAACAGGGCAGGATGGAGGCATGCTTGCCCAGGGGAGGAGGTGACGTGCTTGGAGCAGGGGGGATTCCAGCCTACCTGGGTGTGAGGGTTTCATGGCTCCCTTGCAGGGATCAGCATCTCCGGTGGCATTGAGTCAAGGGCACAGCCAGTGGTGAAGATTGAGAAGATCTTCCCTGGGGGAGCTGCCTTCCTCAGCGGCATCCTTAAGGTACAGAGTGACCTCAGGGAGACCCAGCACACCACAGGGGGTGGGCAGGCATCCAGGCACCCCTTTATTTATGCAGATGGGTGCTGGCAATCCCCTGGCACCAAAAAGTAGCTGCGTTTGACCCTGCTCTCTTCCTTTGCTGGGGCCAGGCTGGGCAGGAGTTGGTGTCCGTGGATGGGGAGAGCCTGCAGAATGTCACCCACCAGCGGGCTGTGGACATCATCCGCCAGGCCTACCGCAACAAAGCCAAGGAGCCCATGGAGCTGGTGGTGCGGGTGCCTGCAACCTCCCCGGAGTGATGATGCAGCCCCTCTCCTTGAGGAGCCATCCTGTGCTCCAGAGGAGCTAGATGGCTCATTGCTGCACCGAGCTGCGGCCAGTCTCAGCACAGCCAGAGTTTGCGGAGCCAGCCTTGTCCCATGGGCACAGAGGAGCTGCATGCAGTGAGACCCGAGGAGGAGGCACCATTGGCAACACAGGAGAACAGGCGGCCCCTGACCCCACTCTGGACACACAGACGCAGCCTTGAAAAAACACAGCCAGGGGCTTGTTTTTAATCAATGTTTTCAGGTGGTACATGGGTGAGCCAACAGGACACCACCAAAATAAAGTTCAGACATTCCCCCACAAAGCTGGGGGCGACCAAGCCAGAGCTGGACACAGCCAGGCTTTTCCTTTGGTTTGACCCGCCTTGGTGCCAAACTAGACCCCCCCACCTCTGCCCACCTCATGAGCAACCCTAGGGTGTCCCCAGCTGGCACCCCTGGCACCACACCCCTCTCCCCCAGTGGGTTGAACATCACAGGGGCATGAACCAGGCTTTTGTATTTTTTGGGGGTTGCGGGGGGAACAGAGGATTGGTGGGAGCATGGGTATGGGAAAGGCACTGAGGGCAGTCTGCCCCATGGCAGGGGTGAGGGGGCACAGACAGGTGGGGTGTGAGCTGGGAGAAGGTGATATGTTTTGGTAGGTCCTATAAAAATAGAGTTATTTAAAATGGCACAGAACCAAATCCCCTGACAAACACGCATGTGGCAGAGGGGAGGCCGCCATGGGCAGAGACAGGGCGTGTGTCATCCCCTCTGCAAGTGGGGAAGTGGCTGGGTGACAGTGTCAGCAGGGATGAGAGGGAGGGAGACAACCCAGTCCTCCCCCTGCCCAAGGTGACCCTGGCTGAAGACAGCACTGCTAATCCCTTGGGTGCTAAGAGGATCAGCAGGAACCAGCTCCGGGTAGCCCTGAGGCTAGGACTCAGCACTCACCTGGCCCCACACCTCATGGGCACCCCCCCGCGCTGTGGTGGGTGCTGATGCACCCTCACCCCAACACCTCCAACGGTGCGGAGGGGGCAGTGCCTGCGGTCCTCTCTGCCCCCTCCTGCTGCCAGCAGCCTCTGCAGAGTCAGGGGGCAAACCTGGAATCACCTGTAGCCCCACTGCTCCCAAAATCCCAGAGACTAGAGGCTCCCTTTGCCTTCCAAGCATGGGGTGAGGGCAAGCAGCATCTCAGATCTCAGTGGCCGTGATCTCCTCAAAGGGCAGGTCAGAGCCGGGGGGGTCACATGGCTCTAGCAGGGGGTCCTCACCCTGCAGCCGGAGGTGCTGGAGCCGCTGCTCCAGACGCCGGTTGCGGCGGTACATCTGGATGTAGCTATACTGCAGCTGCTTCTGGTAGCGGATCACCCGCTCCTTCTCACCCTGCCACGTGCCACGTTCCTGCTCGAAGGCATCCCGCTGCTCCTGCCCACGCTGCCGCTCCAGGGCCACTTCTGCCCGCAGCCGCTCCAGCTGCCGCCGCAGCCCCGTGCTGCTGCTGGGCTCCTCACCAGGCGGGGGGTATCCTTCACTAGGTGGGGGGCACCCCTCACTGGGTGGGGGGCATCGCCTGCGGGCAGCTTCCCGCAGCCCCGCCAGCTCCTGCTCGAGCCTTCCAGCTTTGGCACGGAAGAGGTCAGCTTCGCTCTTGCGGCGCTGCAGTTCATTGGCGCAGACCTCAAGCTCCAGCGCCTTGAGGCGAGTGGCCTCCTGCAGCCCCTGTGCCCGCCGCTCACCGGCCTGCAGCTGTGCCCGCGCTTCCCGCAGCTGCGCCCGCAGCCCCAGCAGCTCAGCCCCCCGTTGCGCAAGCTCCCCCTGTGCCTCCTTCAGCTGCTGCTTCAGCAGAGAGATCTCCCCCGACTTCTGGCACACCTGCAGAGGACAACAGGGCTCAGGCACCGGCCAGGACACCCCTCAGCTGAAGTTCGAACCCCTCGCCAACAGGACTCACCTCCCACTTGGTCTCCTCCAGCCGGGGTGCTAGTTCGTTGCGCTCACGCTGGAAGGAGGCACAGCGACGCTCCAGCAGCTCCCGCTCCTGCAGCAGCTGGGCCAAGTCCTCTTGCAGCTGCTTCTTCTCCTGCTGCAGCTGCAGCACCTGGAGCTGCAGGACCTGCTGCCCACGCTGGGCTGCCTGGGCTGCCTGCCGTGCCTGGGCTGTGCAGCGCTGCCGCAGCCCCTCCAACTCCTGCTCGCAGCACCGTTGCTTCTCCTCGTACACCTGGAAGGAAGGACGGACATGTTGGGGGTCCAACATGGCACCTCCCCACTTCTGCTGCCCTCCCTGAGATGGGCACCCTCTGCCCACATGGAGGGGGTGGCATGTCCCACACACACAGAAGAGGGGTCCTGAAGGAGTGCAGTGTAGTAGTGCCTCCCCTTCTCATGTTCCCCATCCCTTAGTATGTTTGCTCCCTATGTCACCACCACCAGTTTAAAGAGCTCCCACAGCCCCACCAGTCAGTACAATTGCCCTCTCAGATCACATAAGGGTTCCCCAAGAAATAAATTAGACCACCCACCAGAGGGAAAATCCCTCCTCCCAGCTTCACAATAAAACAATCCCCACACAAGGGATCCCCAAGGGGGTTCCCTCACCCTCCAACCCAGGAGGTGACATTCACACAAGTTACCACAGGGAGAGGTACAAACACGGGACAACGGGATCCCATAGCATACCTGGCAGATGGCCACCTCGTTCTCATCCAGGCTGTCACGCAGCAGCTGCAGCTCAGCCTCCCTCTCCCGCAGCTTGTCCTCCAGCTCCCGCACCAGCATGGCCTCCTCACCAGGCAGTGGTGAGTGCCCGCAGGAGCCACTCTCTGAGGAGGGTTGGCCCCGGCCGCTCAGCGAGCCTGTGCTCTTGCTGGACGACGAGCGCCCACTGTCCGAGTTGGAGGGGCGGCAGCCTCCCGGGGGGTCGGAGGGGCCGTGAGGGGTGGCTGACAGGACGCCTGCCTCAGGGTGCTGGCTGCAGCCCGTGCTGTAGGTGGGCAGGCTGGAGAGGGAGTTGCGTCCTGAGTCCGAGAGGGTGCTGGCACGGCAGCTCAGGGAGCCAGGCTTCTCAGCACCCAGCAAGTGGGTGAGGCTCACCTGGCTCTCCGAGAGACCTGAGCGAGTGCCCTGCTGGGAGCTCCGGAGCTTGGGCACCACTGGCTTGAAGGCCATGGGACGGATCAGAGTCTTCTCCATGTTCTGTCAGGGGAAAGAGGGGAAAGCTGGGGGGCTTGGGGACCTACAATCCTCCCAAGGAGGTGCCTGGAATGGTGATGAGGGGCTGGACAGCTTTGCACTCAAAAAGAGAGAAGACCCAGCTGCTGTCTGCTCCAGGGCCCTCCATGGGGTGCCCCGGTGAGCTGCTCTATACACCTCTGGCACAAAGAAGGGGATATCAAGAGCACGGCAACCACCACACCCCCAGGGACACAAAAAATGCAGCTATGCAGCCCTGATTCACATGCCCAAGACAATAGCCCCGCATGGCACAGAGAGCAAAGCCAAGACCCCAGCACCCACCCATTCTGCTCCCAGCCCTCCCTCACCTCCTCCAGCTTGCCAGAGACCGGGACAAGCTTTGGGGGTGGCCCCTGGAGGTGACCACTTGGAGCCTGGTCATCATGGGGTTCATCAGAGTCACTGCAGGGGCTGATCGGAGAGGCAGAATCAAGCCAGTTGCTGCAGAAGCCCCCGTTGGCGTAGACATGGGTGACGGTGGGCACAGCTGCACAGGGCTCCTCGGGGGGAGGCGGGTCCCGGGGGGTTGCCCTGAGCAGCCTCTCCTGCTTGTGGAACGAGGCTGGGGGAAGCCCCCCATCGCAGGGCTGGCCGGCACGGTCGTAGCGGGGCCGGCTGGGAAGGAGGCTGCCCACGCTGCCCATGGTTGGGGGGGGAGAGCGGCCAGTGGTACGGAGATGTGTGGACCCCTCAGCAGCTGCCTCGAGGGGCACTGGCAGCGTCTGCACGATGGCCATGGTGGGGCGGCCCCCGGCAGGCAGGGGCACACGGGCAGCCTGCAGGCAAGGGAAATGGTGTGTTAGAGCCTTGGGCACCACTGCCATGCCCTGCCAGCTGCCAGTGTCCCCCAGGGAACAGGGGTGACCCCTGTGTACCATCCCTGATCTCATGGGTGCAGGCCAGGCTGAGGGGAAGCAGGCAGAAGGAGATGCCAAACAAACCAGAACAAAACTGGAATTAGCTGGGAGGGTGGCACCAGCACTCCCCCAATCCAAGTTCAGTACTCCAGGG
Organism: Heliangelus exortis; assembly: GCF_036169615.1. Lineage (NCBI taxonomy): Eukaryota > Metazoa > Chordata > Aves > Apodiformes > Trochilidae > Heliangelus > Heliangelus exortis. Next base: position 6,362,504 of record NC_092428.1, on the reverse strand, counting down.
GAGCAGCCCAGGGGGACCAGGGGCTGTGGGGTGCTGGTGGCAACATGGACATCAGTGATGCCATTCTGCCTCCTGCCATGCTGTGGCATGACCCCACCACAGGAAGCATGCCAGGGCTGGAAGTGAATCCTGAGAGGCCCATGGAGACCTGGCTCCCAGGCAGCCAACTTGCCTGCCCCACAGCACTACCTGCCTCACAGGGCCCAATAGCAGAGCCCTGACAGAGATGGGGGACAGCCCCACACAGCCTGCCCCACAATGCTCATCCCATCCAGCCACAGCAGGGTGCAAGGTCCCTTACAAAAGGCCACCAAGGGGGCAGCTGACAGGCACACGGGTGGCCCACAATGTGGGCAACAGGATCCTACTCAGCCCAAACACATGGGAGCCCCTCCATCTCACCCCTATGGCCCCCTCCATCTGTGAGGGCTCTGCCAGTGCCCCTGCCCCAGCCTGTGCCATACGCTCGCGTGACAGTAGCCAGCCAAGGGCTGGATCTGTCCCCCGCTGCCTCATTGCATCTCGCACATGGCTGCGGCTGGCACGGGGTGCAGGCGGGGGGGCCGCTGCCCGCATGGTCTTGCCCGCCAAGCTGTCACCTGAAATCAATCTGCCTGCCAGTACCCGGGGGGGGTGAGCAGGGGAGAGATGCCAGTGAGCCAGCCACCCCTCCCACCATCACCCCCACCCACACATCCCACCCCCAGGCACCGTGACCTTACATTGTACCCGTGACACCTCTGGCAGGAAGGTAGGTGGCCCCCTACTCCTGTCCAGCTCCACTCACTTTGCCAGCTGCTGCCCATCCGTCCGGTCCACTCGGGCCTCCACACCACGAACACGGCTCTGCTGGCCCCTTAAGTAGAACGGAGAAAGAGGAGGGCACTGAATGGCAGTGGAGGTCCCCATGTCGCTTGAAAACCCCCCTGCCAGCAGGGCCAGGACAGGCAGGGCACAGTGTGGCACAGGGGGCAGCAGGGGAGCCCGGTGGCAGTGACGTTACTCCCAGCACCCAGGGAGAGCTGTGGCCGTCCAGGATCAGTGGTGGGGACCCCTCATGGCTCCCCCATGGGGACCTGCTGCTGCTGGAGGTGCAGGAGCAGGGATCAAGGACCAGGCAGGGACACTTGGGACATCTGGGAGGTCTTCAGTGGCAGCCAGTCAAGGCACAGATCCCCACCCCAGCATAAGTCCCCTGGGAACATGCAGGTCAGAGGGTCACCCCTGGGGACAGCTGGATCCCAACATAGCCACAGAGGCAACATGGCCATCACCGGGGCCCCCTGCTTAGCAGTTGTAGGAGAAGAGACTTCATCTTCTCCCTCCCAGGACCCACCAAGACAGTCCCACTGCCAGACAAGGGGGTGGCCATCCTGGCCAAGTGGCTGCGCCCAGGAAAACTTCCCTGCAGCCACCCAGTAAACCCAATCAGCAACCACTTGCTCCAGATGGAGAACAGAAAGGTCAGATCCCACTGTTCCAACCCCAAAACAGCAAGAGAAGCTTGCTTGGGCTCTTCTTCGCCAGACCCCCACCCCAAGCTGCTGGATGCCTGTGCCTCAATGACACCTCAGGACCCCCCAGGGCAGGGGGAAGCAGCCCCCTATCCGTCTCCATGCGTCTGGCATGTGTGGGTTGAACATTCCAACATGCCCAGCTGTGTCTCCCCTCTATGCCCCCCACATCATGAGGCTCCCACGGTGGTGCTGCCCCCCTTGCCCACCCCATGCACCCCCCTCTCCTGCACTCCCACCTACCCCACATTGCCCCACTTAGCCCAGCCTCTCAGGCCCTATAGTACTCCTGGGCCACCGCTGTCCCATAGCTCCCCCACAGTGCCCTAAAAAATACCCCCAAAGTTCCCTAAAGTGCCCCACAGAGCTCCGGGGCTGAACTGCCCCACAACAGCCCCAAAGTACCCCAGGCCACCCACAGATTGCCACACAGAGCCCCTGAGTTTCTGTTAGCCAACAGACCCACCAAAGTGCCCCTAAGACACCCCCAAAGAGTTCCACAGAGCCCTTGGGCCTCTGCTGCCACACAGCTCCCTTAAAGTGTCCCTAAAGCATCCCCCAAAGTCCTCCAAAACACCCTTAAAAGTGCCCCACGGCACCGCTGGGCCTGCATTGCCCCACAGCTCCCTCAGAGTGCCCCTAAGGCCCCCCAGAAGTGTTCCGCGACCCCCTAAACTGCACCGCAAAGTCCCTGGACCACTGCAATCCCGGAACACCCCTAAAGCGCCCCTGAAGCACCCCAAGGTGCTCCAGCGTCGCCGCGTCCCCCCAAGCCCCCGGGCCCCCCCCCCCCAAACACCCCCAGCGCCGGCAAGCACCCCCCTCCCTCTCCGAAGCTCCCTCAGAGCCTCGACCGCCCACGTCTCGCCCCGATCGCCGCCACGGCCCCCCCGGGACCCCCGGCCACGGCCCCCGCACTCACCGCGGCGCCGCTGCCGCCCTCCCGCGCCGCGCCGCGCCCCGCCACGGGCCCCGCCCCCGGTGAGGCCCCGCCCCTTGTGCAAACCACGCCCCTCCGCCTGCTCCGCCTCTTACTCAGGCCCCGCCCCCCGAGCGGGCTCGGGGTTCGGGAAGCGAAACCCCCGTGGGTCAACGCAGCACAGCATAGCTCCCACCTGGTCCATCACAGCCGACCCCGGGGCCTGGCGGGGACTTATCCTCTTCATTGGCCCTAGCCAAGCGCACAGCCCCTCCCCCAATGCTCTCTGTCCCCCAGGGTCATGCCCCAGGATTTCCCCCCACTGAAAAAAAAAACCAAATTATCTGGGGAGCCCAGCAGCTTGCCAGGGCGGCTGTGAGGGCGCGTTCTGCCCCCCGTTTGGTATAATTACTCTCCTCGTTTCTCCATGACATATTTCATCTTATGTCAGCCCCCAGCTCTCTAGCCACAAACTGGGGTAGAGAAAAAATAACCCTGCATCATCCCCAAACCACTGCCCGTGGGTGGCCCCTGACCCACGGGGGACTGGGGTCACCCAGGTCCCCTCTTCCCCAGGCCCAGCTCCATCACCCCCTCCCAGTCCCCCTGGGAGGGATGAATGAGAGACAGGGGTCCTCCTGGGCATTCCCACAGCCCCACTTCCACCCCACTGCCCTCATCCTGGGCTGAAAGGAGAGGAAACTGGGGGCCAGGGAGCATCCTTGGGCTGAGGACACACACTCAGTGCCCCAACCCCTGCTTGGGGTCCTGACTCCCTTCACCTTACCTCTGCTTCCACGGGACCCTCCTCCATCACCTGCCTTGGGGGAAGGGGTGGGGGGGGAGTGTTGACAGCAGCATCCAGGGGTGCTCCCTTGGAGAGCTGGTGCTCCCCGGAAACCTGGGGCTGGGCGTGCCCCTCATTATGGCTCAGGTCAAAACTATTCCTGGCACGGAGGCTGGGAATGACGCTGGGACTGGGGTAAGAGGCTGGCACCATGTCCTCTGGACCTCTAAACACCCTGGTCCTCTGGACTCTGCTCTTCTAGGGTCCCTCCAGCCCCAGGGTCCCCCAGTCACAGAGACACAGGGAGGTCACCCACCTTTGTGCTTTAATAAAACTAAGAAAGGGAAAAGAAAAAAAAAAAAAGGGATCAGAGCAAGATCTGGCCATGGACCTGTCCCACCACGGCAAGAACTGGCCAGGTCACAGTATTTGCTGCCTGCAGCCCAGAGGGCAGAGGGATGGCCATCCCCCAGCCCAGCAGAGCCAGGCCGGGCTGCTGGTGATGTCCCTGCAGATGTGAGCCAGGGGAGACCCCGAGGTCAGCACTGCCTTCACCCATAGCTCCCACTGTGCAGAGCTTCCACCCCCAACATCCAACAGATACTACACAGCTCTGGAGCTACAGCCCCCCACAACCTCCCACTCTTCCCTCCAAACCTTCCCCCTTGCTGGTGCCGTCCCGTAGACCCCCACCAAACATCCATCCGCTACAATCCTTCCCACCGGTGACAGCCCAGGATCTTGGCTCCACTATAGCTGCAATCTCCCAACGTGCCAGGTCCAGAGAAGGTCCTGAGGTGCAGGTCACTGACCTCCATCTTTCAGACCTGCTCTCAGCTGACTCCACTCCTTTTCCATGCTCCCAGCACCAGTATGGAGTGTCCCACATTGTCCAAGTCACCCTCCCCTGGCTGCTCTTCCCTGGAATAAGCCCACTCCTCCTTTCATGGTGGCCCCACATCTCAGAAACATCATGCTGTTGGCCACGAGGTTTGTTTGCGCAGAAAAAAGGCCACAGCGGTGTGTGGCTGCTGCTCCCAGGGGAGGGGGTCTGGTGTACCCCAGCCCCGTGCTCTCAGCACCAGTCCCTGTCCCTGACAGATTGAGAAAGAGACCTGCCAGGCTCAAAGTTTCTTGGAGGCTCCTGAGCCTCCCTCTGGAACTTTCTTGGCTAATGGCGCCTTCTCCTCCTTCATCCTCTTCACCTTGACCTTGCTTTTGCTGAAGGATGAGAAGGAGAGTGAGGCCTTGTTGAACTCCAAGGGGAAGATGCCCACATCCCCATCAAAGCGGTTCTTGGACACCTGCAGGTATCGTTTCCCTGGCCCTGTTATCAGCTTACGGTCCTGCAGGATGAGGACGTTGTCAGCCTCCTGGCTAGCCTGTGGGAAGGAAAACATCTCCAGGAGGATGCTGGGGACACAGCCGGAATCACAAGGTTCAGAGGTAATCACAGGCTGCCCGCCCTGCTCCTGAGAGCCCATCCCTGTATGCACCCTCCCTGGCTCCTCTTTTAATTACCTCACACAGCACATCCTACTTGGAGTCAGCAAGCATTAATTAACTGCATCTGAAACCCCAACAGAGCTTTAGCTGGCAATGGCTTTGCGCTATCTGCATCTCCCTGCCAAGGCCTGGCCTGAGGGACTCTGCACCTCTTCAAGAGGTGACAGGAGTCCTGAGGACATCCTGCCCTTCAAAGCACCTTTCAGGTCCCCAGCGATGACTCAGAGTGCTGGACAGAGCTGGGGACAGCTGCCTGAGGTATCCCAGCCCTTTCCTGGGAACACACTGTGCCTGAGGAACAAAATGGGCCACCTTGGCCCAGCTCACCTTTGCAGAGCCAAAGATGGAGGCCGTCTGCAGCTCCTTCTCATCATCCTCCTTGCGAGGATGGATGACCAGTGTGATGTGGCAGGTGTTGTCTGTGGCAAATTTGCGGAAGGCACCGACAATGTAGTCCTGGGCAGCGAGCCTGGCACAGCAGCAAGAACAGGGTCAGAACTGAAGGGACACCTGTGCAAGTCCCCAGCCCCTGCCATGACAGTTGCAGGACCAGCACCAGCAAGGAGGGTGGCAGAGGAAGGAGAAGGGCTACCTGTCCGAAGAGAGGTGCTCGTGCCCCATCATGAACTGGAGGTTGTCAACGACCACATGAGTGATGTCGTACATGTAGACAGCGTGCTGCATGGTGTCAATCACTGTCCTGCATGAGGGGAACCCAGGATCAGCCACAGTGATGCGTGGAGGTAAGATGGCAAAATGATAGGCAGAGGCAGAGCAGGAAAGCACCAGGCTGGCTCCTGCTGGGCCCAAGACACCTCCACATGCCCACTGTCAAAGGACTAGGACACCCCCATCCCAACCAATAAGGGCAGCTGGATCAGGAGGAGCCAGCTGTTGCCCATGCAGTCTCAGCCCAGCACCCCACCATCCCATGGGAACATTTAGGGCATATGGGGGAGTTTGGAGATGCCTGTCTACCTCCTCAGCAAACAGCATCACTGCCTGGGGATACACATCCTGCCAGGGGCTGAGGCTGGCTTTAGAGCAGCCACCCGGCACAAGAACAAGTCCCCTCCCTTCAGCCTCACCCCAGCAGGAGGCTGTTACAGTCCCCACAACAGCAAGGATGTGGCCAGTTGAGCCACGCACCCCCCACAAGCCAACCCCAGCCCAAACGTGTCTCATGACAACCCCAAATTTACAACCCAGTGAGGAAGGAGAGCCCCAGGGCCCCGCAGCACACATCACGAGGGGTAAGCATCACTGAGGATGAAGGTGTGTGACCCTACTTGATGTTCTGCTGGCCACGGAAGGTCATGAAGTAGAGTGGGAGGTCCTCAAAACGGTCAGCCCACTCATCGTACAGCTCCAGCCGCTCCTCCAGGCGCTGGGCAGCAAACTGTGTCAGCATGATCTTGGCCAGGCGGATGTTGCTGATCTCGAAGCTGCCCCACAGCGTGCACACACCCTGCATGCACAGGTCCAGTGCATACTCGCTGATAAAGGTCGTCTTCCCACTGCCCGTCGGGCCTGGTGCAAGGACAACAACGGGCAGAATTAGCTGGAGGAGATTCAACCTGTCCTGAACGCACCAGGGGGTTGTTTAGAGGTGGAAGCACTGGGGAGTGGACTCAAAGCAGCCCATCTGCAGCAATCCCACCATAAACAAACCCATGTCTCACTCCAGGCTGAGTGTTGGGCACACAGGTGTCATGTCCTGCAGCCAGCAGGCCCCTGAAGGGAAGGGCCGGGCAGCCAGCAGAGGGCACAGAGAGTGCTCAGATACGAGGCAGCCAATGGGAAAGGGGGAAAGGAACAGCTGGGAATTCTGGCACTGCCCCAGGCATGGAGCCCATCCTCCTGCCTGGCCCCACTGCAGACAGAACATACCCCAGTCTCTTGCACATGGCCACAATGGGCTCAGCTGAAGCCACGAGCTGAAAGGGACCAGGAAGACTCGCGAGGCATCACCCCCAGGAGAGTGAAGCCACCAAATTGCTCTCTGCTCCCCTCATCCACCAGCTGTTTGCCCATCACCTGTGAAAACAGTGAGCTCCCCTCTGCGATGCCCTTTGAGGAGCTTGTTGAGCTCTGGGAAGCGTGCCCACTTGATGCCAGCCACCTGCTCGGTGTTGACCAGCTCCCCAAACACCTCCTCGCGCAGCTGCCGGAAGGAGACAATGGATTTGTGGCTGGCAGGCAGGGCAGCACGCAGGATCTTGGTGAGGTTGAGGCCCTGGTTCAGAGCGTCCAAGGGCCGGGGCTGCAGGTCTCCAGGGCGCACCAGGGAGCAGCGCTTGAGGTTCAGCTTGCGAGCAAAGAGCTTGGCAGCTTCCCAGGAACGCAGGTCCTCTCCCAGCCACAACGTGATGCGCTTGAACTGCTCCAGGTAGGGCAGGAGGGCAGGGGGCAGGCAGGTGGCCCCTCGTGGCAAGGCCACACTGGCCACCCCTGCAGCTTGGTGCAGGGCCAAGGCATCCAGCTCCCACCCAGTTAAGACCAGCTCTGTGTCTCGGCGGCCGATCGGGGGCAGCCCAAAGAGATTGCGGTAGGAATCCAAGCGGGGCAAAGTCTCTTCCACATACACTGTCGCATCCTCCTTCTTCTCTGCCCGCATGAGCTTCAGCCCCTTCAGGCTTGCATCGCGAGGGCTGAACCAGGGGAAGACGAGGGACTTGGCGGTCCTCAGGTAACGCACCCCAAAGCGTTTTAGGGTGGCGTTTGTCACCAGGGAGATGCCAAACATGGCCTTGGTCTTGTTGGTTTCCTCCTCGTCCAGCAGCTCCCAGAGAGGCAGTGCCCGGTCCCAGATGCAGCGGGCATCCTCAAGAGCCCGTCGGTTGTCCTCCTCTGGCTCCTCCGAGCTGGCAGGGGGAACCCCACGGTGATGCAGCTCCACATTGGCCTGGAAGTCCTGCCAGGTGCCCTCGGCCAGGGTGGCCGTGCACAGGAAGCTGCCCGTCATCTTGTCAATGAACAGGGTGTATGGGGCACCGGCGGCCGGCGGCTGCTCCTTATGACCCTCCGTGAAGAGGCTGGGGGTGTGCAGGCAGCTGTACCCGTCGTGGAAGGGGATGCCCTGGGCGCGCAGGTATTGCCGGATCTCGGTGATGGAGACGGCGGGCACGGGTCCCTCTGGGGAGGGCAGCACATCCTTCTTGTACCGCCGCTGGGTGAGGCGGCCGGGCGCCCCGGGGCTGAGGGAGGCCGCCTTGTTCCGCGCCCCCCCGCACAGCAGCGGCAGGAGGCGCCCGGAGGCCCTGCAGGGCCGCAGCGGCACCACCGCCATCCCGCCAGCGCCCGCCCGCGCCGCAGCCGACCCGCATGGGGGTCCCGGTCCCGGCCCGGTCCCGCTCAGGCCACTCTCACGTGGAACCGCGCGGACGCCGCCATTGCCCCTGTCCCCCGCCGCCGCGCTCCTGCGTCACTTCTCCGCGCGGCCGGGAGCGGAGATTGCGTCATTTCGCAGAGCCGTTCCGGTTCCGGGTGAGAGTGACGCCATGACGAGCCGCGGCACGGCCAGCCGGTTCCTGTCCGCTGTCCTGCACAACGGCGTGGGACGCTACGTACGGCAGCTCCAGCGCCTCCAGCTTCTCTTCAGCCCCACCTCGGCCGACGCCCGCGGCGCCAGGTACCGCCGGAGGCACCGCACCCCCTGTCACTGACCGCCTGCGGTGGGAAGAGAGGGAACAGGCCGGGAGACCTCTGACCTCTCACCCGGCGGGGGGGAGGCTTAGGAGGAGCTGTGGTGACCTCTGACCTTTCTGTATAGGGAAGGGGGAAGCACTGCTGACCCCATGGAGTGTGGGGGCCCGTGACCTCTGGTCTTCTGCTCAGTGGGGCTGAGGGGGAGAAGGCAGTGCTGACCCCTGACCCCCGTGCCTACTGCGCAGGACAGGCGGGGTGATGACCTTTGACCCGCACAACGCCACACACTCTGCACTGTGACCCCTCCCGTGGGCGAGGACACCAGGGTGGAGGTGACCCCACCTGTGGCTTTTGCCCAGGGGGAAGGGGGTGGCTATGGTGACCTCCACTGTCTCACCCCGCTGGGGCTGACACCACCCCCCTCCTCCCCGCAGGCAGTTTGTGGAGGAGGCAGCGCTGGAATTTGCCCAGAAACACCCCGATGTCGTCCTCTATGTCAGCCCCTACTCTGAACGGGCCCCGGTGTTGGTGGCTGAGTACTGTGAGTGCAAGCTGGGGGGCTCAGGGGGTGGGATGGGGAAGGGGGAACCGCAGCTGACCCCCGGGGGGCAGCCCCAGCATCACCCCCTTCTGCTCTGCCACAGTGAACGGAACCGTGCGGGAGGAGCTGATCGCCAGCAAGACGTGTGAGGAGATCCTGCAGCTCGCCACCAAGCTGGCCCGACAGTCTGGCCTGGACATTATACGCATCCGCAAGCCCTTCCACACTGACAACCCCAGCATCCAGGGCCAGTGGCATCCCCTCACCAACAAACCCTCTGCCCTCACCGTCCTGGGCCCACGACTGCAGCCCAAATAAAGCCTCCACCACCACCACCCCCCCCCCCCCAGCCTCTGCATCCATCCTTTTCTCCTGCCCGCAGAGAAACGCTGCCACACCACGTCCTGACAGAGCCGTGTTTATTGCTGGGGGGCATGTGGGGCTGTGCATGAGGGGTGTCAGACACAAAGGGCAGAGCTCCTACTTGGGGGGAGGGGGTGCTTGGGGTAGCTCACCCCCCTTCTTGCAGCTAGAAGAAGGGTGAGAGCAGGATGGGAGAGCCCAGGTATCCAACTTCTGCATTTTCCTGGTCAGCCTCACTCTTCTGGGGCTGGAAGGCTTGGGCTGCAGCCTGTTTGGGACCTCACGGGCTGCCACCTCACTCTTGCCTCCACAGCAAAGCTGGGCTCCAGGCAATGTCCTCATCCAGGAGGTGCCAGCAGAGTACACACAAGGGAAGACACACACTCCAGCAAGTCTGTACATCCTCAGCTTCTCCAGTGTCACTGTCATCTCCCCAGGGCATGAGATGCCACTCCAGTCCCATGGGTTCCCCCAGGAGGGTGCAGGAGCAGAGGTAGTTGTGGGGATTTAGGGACAGTGGCCACCCATAGAAAGTGCCATGAAGAGCAGGAGGCCCCAGAGGGCAGCAGCAGGGCTTCTTGCTCCGTGAGGACATCTCCCCTCTCACACCTCCCATGAGAGACAGGGCTGTGCCTGAACCCCAGTTCTCCAATGGTGCCACACAGAAGGGCAAACGTGGTGCTTGGGGGCACTGCAGGTGTCGGGAGGATGCTGCACAGGTCCCTCACCACGCTGCAGGGTATGGCAGTGGCTGCCTGTCCTGTGGCCACTGCATCTTGCTGCCTGCTGCTGCATCCTGCTCATTCCCTGGGGAGGGGGGGGCAGAGCCTTGTCAGGGCTGGAGGTCCCAGGGGGGTCACCTCCCTAGGGCACCCAGCTCTGCATCTCACCTGGAGCCTCTTTGTAGTGGGGACCTGCCACTCCACCAGCTGCTGCAGGGTGCTGGGAGGTGTGGGTTCCTCAACCCAGCTTCATCCATCGACGAATTGTCCTCTCCCAGAGAGAAAACCCTGGGGAAGGAGATGTGGGAAAGTGGGCAGGGTCTGGCAGCCACTGGGGCCACTTCTTGCAATGCAAGACGCATCCCCTATGGCCTGTCTCCTGCCTGTGAATGGGCAGCTGGAAGAAAGGCCCCTGGCCCCCTGCCAGGAAAGAACCACAAAGCGTACAAATGTGTGGCAGCCCACAGCCCCCTCTATGCTCCTCACCCACCTCTCAACAGCCATCCGGGGCAGGGGATGTCCACATGTCCACGTCTCTCTCTTGCCTGGATGGATGGACTGACAGAAAATCCCTCCCCCCTGTGTTCACCTTCAGCCAGGTGCCAGCTCCTGCCTCCAGCTCATGGCCACCGTCGGTGAGTTTTTATACATAAATAGAGCTCCCAAATTTAAATAGATTCTTTTTCTGTACAGCAAGTCTTAAGAGTGAAAAGCCAAAGGAATGGCCGAGCCCGGGCCCGGCCCGGCTCTGCCATTCTGGAGGTAGTTTTGCCTGAGTCTTGTAACACTGCTGGCAGGGCGTGGGAGATGGGGCTGGAGGAGAGGAGGGTCCTGCTAGCAGCAACCCTCCCCTCACGGCCCCTACACGGAGCTCTCGTCCAGCTTCTCCACCAGCTGCGTGTGTTTCCGCTTCTCCAGGATCTTGCTGAGCTCCTCGGTGAAGGATGCACTGTAGAGGGGCGAGGCCAGCGGCTCCTCCTGCTGCTGCAGCAGCATGTAGCTGTTGCCGTTCATCTTGCGAAGGACGTTGGGCAGAGCTCCCACGCCGTTGGTGAGCTCAGCTGGCAGTGGCGGCGGTGGCGGCAGCGGGGGCACAGCGGCTGGCAGCTCCTTGACCGGGGAGGTGGCAGCCGTGGGCGCCTCACCGGGGATGATTCGCAGGCAGCCATCAGGGTAGGTGAGCTCTTCCTCCTCCTCCTCCTCCTCCTCCCAGCGGCCCTTGCGCAGGCAGTTGGCTGAGATGGTCTGCAGCTCCACGCTGGCTGGCCGCGGCTCCCCGAGGACATACTTGCCCTTGCGCTTCTCCAGGCAGGACATGTAGAGGAGGATGGTGCTGAGCACGCCACACAGCACCACCAAGGCGACGATGACAGAGATGTAAGCCACCTTCACATCGCCACCTGCCTGGCTGGCAGCGTGAGGCGGTGGGGCGGCCGTAGGGCTGAGGGGCAGCTCAGGCAGCACGGTGAGGCTGTAGGCAGCCAGCAGCATCCGCAGACCCCGCTCCTCCCCGTAGCAGCGGTACTGCCCACTGTGCTGGGGCAGCGTGTCTGTCACCAGCAGCCCATCCACCCCCACACGCAGCCTGTCCTGCCCGGTGCCTGGCACCTCAGTGCCATTCAGTAGCCAGATGGCTCGTGCCAGGTTGGAGCGCTGGTCACAGGGCAGCAGCACATCATCCCCCTGCAGCACCGTCCTGTTCTTCCAAGGCAGGAAGCCTGTGGGGATATGCACTGCCTCACACCCCTCCCAGCCACCTGGAGGGGCAACAGTATCCCTCGCCATCCCGAGGGGCAGCATGGACTCACCCCGCCCAGAGCTGCTCCGGCATCCCTGGTTGCCACTCTCTATGTCCTGCACCAGCCCTGAGCTGCAAGACACAGGGAGCTTCAGCCATACTGCCCTGGTTGAGACCACCCTTGCGGGGGGGGTCACAGCCACCAAGACTTGCCACTGGATGCCAGACCATTTGAGTGGCACTAGGGTGACTGTGCCATGGGCTAGGGCAAGTGGAGGGTTTGTGGGAAGCCCGGTGGGTCCCTACCTGTCCTCAGCAGTGGCGATGGCACAGCAGGCCCTGCCGTCCCAGGCGCAGTAGGGGTCCCGGGCGAGGATGCAGTCATAGCAGGTGACGTACCTGGCACAGGAGGCCAGAGGCACCTGCAGGACCCCACTGGCTGCCCCCACGTACAGGCTCCTCTGAGGGGGAAAGGACTGGCTCAGCACTGCCCCGGTACAGGGTGGCTGGACTGTGAGGTGCCCCATGGTGCCCAGAGATTCCCATTCCCCCCCAGCCCAGCTTTCCCTTGGTGGGGGTGCAGGACCCCCACTTACTGTCAGTGCACACTGCCACAGCTGGCACCTGGCAAGGAGGTGAGAGCCAGGATGGTCTCTTTTCCCAGGCTGCCTCACTGGGGTCTGGCATGTATTTCCGGCTGGGTGACCCACTAGTCATGTCCCCCACCCCATCCCCCTCAACATGGCCCCTGTGTGGTGTCCCTGCACTTTTTCCATCCCACCCCTCACCTGGGCCTGGGAGATCACCAGGCTCTCCACAGGCTGTGGCTCCCTGAAGACTTGCACCTCCTCCATGATGTGGATGCCAGAGCCCACCACCACAGCCTTGTGGATCCAGCCATCCCCTGGAGAGCAGAGCAGTGGGCTCAGGAGGGAGTGTGGGATGCCCCTCCTACCCAGCAGAGCCCTGGCGAACTCATCCCATGCTCACCTGTCCCCATGAAGAGAACATCATAGGAGTGGCCATTGAGGGCCCGCACCCTGTCCACAGCCAGCTGGCTGTATGCCACATTCTTCTTCACCACCAGCGGCTCCCCACTGGTGGGCTTCACCTCCTCAAACATCAGCGGGTGCAGCTTGACAAAGTCCAGGACGCTGTTGGGCAGGTCCTGTGAGGAGTTGTAGCCCTTCCTGCGGGAGTGGTCCGTGATGCACTGCCCAGGGGGGAAATGGGGGTCAGGGGGGAACACAGCTGGCCCACCCCCGCCCCTGCTCCTCACCCCCAGGCACTCACAGAGCCAGGACGGGGTTCAGGCACCGCACCATCATAGCGGGACCACTTGCGGGCTGAGTCCTGGAACTCCATGTAGGGGCCCTCAAAGGCACGCTGCACCGCTGAGATGCTGTAGCGGCACACGGCCGATGCCTCCATGGTCCTCCTGGGAGCAGAGCCCTGCCTGAGCCCAGGTGCTCCCCACCAGCGTACCCCCAGCTGCTCAGCACAGGTCTGCACGTCCCCTCCAGCATCTCCAGTACCCCCGCACTCCACACTTTTAGCCCCACCCACAGCTGCTGCCCCACTCACCACTGTGCTGAGAGGGTGAAGGCAGCATAGAAGACAGTGCTGGCCCAGCCACCCCCATCCAGGTTGCAGACACTGCGCAGCACCTCGTAGTAGGGGATGTAGCAGACCAGGCGCGCCTTCATGAATGACGTCCACTTGCGCTGCAGGATCTTCTTACCCCCCACATCGCTCTGGGAGGGCGCAAGAAGCATTTCTGCACAGGCTGGTGGAGGCGTGTGTTCCCTGCCTCTTCCCATGCCTCAGTTTCCCCCAAGGTGCAGGCATGCAGCCCCTGCACTGGGAGGAGCAGCTCTTAGCTCCCTGTAGCTGAAGACATGCTTACCTTGCAGACACGGGCGACCCGGGCAACCCGGGCCATCTGGCTCTTGTCAAAGAAGGACGTGGTCTCCTCACCCGCCCGCTCCGTGAAGAAATAGTAGATTTTGTCATCATCACCCACAGGGCTGTCCTTGCTCTCTTGGACCAGCACGGAGGACACGAATTCAGCATCTGGGGATATGGAGTGAGAGGTGGAGACGGGGGACCCACCACAGGATGGGGGATCCCTCCATAATCAGTTTCCCCTGATGTAAAAAAACCACACAAGACTCCAGCACCACCCCCACCCCTGCTCCATGCTCCTCGAAGCAATGCACAGCATCCCACAGCCTGTGACACCACTCCCAGGGGACACGCAGGGCTGTCTCACCGTTCAGCCAGTGCAGTGGGGACTCCTCCGTCTTCAGTGGCCGCTGGTGCAGGTTTCTCCGGATGTCAGGGAGGCTCCGAAACTCGTAGCGCGTGGCCGTGTACAAGCCACCATCTGGGCAGGGCAGGCACAGCAGGCATGCATTAGCATGACCCCGCACCCCAGGAACAGAACAAAAAGCCACCCACATCCCCCGACCCCAGGTGAAGAAGAAGGAAGAGGAGAAGGACCAAGTCCTGGCTTGCTACAGCCCCCCACATGCAGAGTCTGCCTGGCTGGGGACCCTTCTGGGTGCGCTGGGGATGAGGCCAGGATCAGCAGCATCCCGCAAGTCCCTGCCAATCCAGGGAAAGGTGCTCCTTACCCACAATGAGGCCAGTGTAGCCACGGGCAGGGTCGTATGGGCACTTCTCCTTCCCTTCCTCAAAGTGGGACGGCAACATGAACCTGTCAGCATCCTGGAGGGGGACAAGGAATCAGGTCAGGCCAGAGGGGACAGATCCATCATCTTGCCTGCCAGCCCCAGCCTCCCTGCAGGGAAGGGACAAAGAGATGCCCACAAACCCTCCCAGCAGCCTCTGGCTGGTCAGAAACCACACAAACAGCCAGAGCCCCCAGCCAAGAGTGGAGAGAGGGCTGAGGGGGAAAGGGAAGCCCCAGCACCCCACTTTGGCATGGCGTGGGCACTGGGCAGGAGCCAGACAGCACAACCAACATTCCCAGGCCGGGCCTGTCCAGCAGATGCTGCCCAGGTGGGCTGGGTCCCCCTGGGTAATGTCCCTGTCACAGCAAGAGTTGTTTTCTTTGGGGTTTGCAGTTCAAAGAGCATTAAATAATGATGGGGCCCTTCCAGCTCGGCGGCTCCTCCACCTCACTCCCAGGGTGTGCAATGGCCAAACCAGACTGGTGGCATGGCCACGAGAATGGGCATCATCTCCTCTGGGGTTTCCTGGCCTCACTGGGGACATGGCCCCAGCCTCTTTGTCTCCCAGCTTGGGGAGCAAGGTGGGCAAAAGGTGGCCGAGTCACCAAGGAGCCACTGCACGGGGGTGAAAGTCCCACTTCTGGGTGGCCAGAAAATCCCTGAGGAGAGGCTGCTGAGTCAGCATTGTCACCATCACTGCCACCATCACCTTTCCAGGGCATGCTTGCCACCAGCCAGCCTGCAGCCCCTGCTTTGGGGAAGGACCTTGCAATAGCAGAGGCCAGGGACCAGCTCCAGTGCTGGCACGACCCACCCTGCTGGCCCCACTGAGTTCACACATCTCCCCCACGGCACCAATCCACCCCCAGCCACCTTGCTATGGGGTCAGAGTCAAACCTCAGCACAGGGGTGGGGACTTTGGGCATCTGTGTCATGGAGACAGCGTCCCCAAATTGACCCATCACAGCCTGGGTCACTCACCTGCCTCCTGAGCCGGAGAGCGGCTGGGGCAGAAAAGGGAGTGGGGCTGCAGGTGGAGATGGTGGGAGAGGATAGAGGCTGTGCCACCCCAAGCTGATACAGCGACGGGGGAGAGGTGACAGCCCCGGGGTACTCACAATGGCAGCGCAGAGAGGGTGGAAAGCGTAGGTGCCGCAGGCGTAGAGGTGGGTGCTGTTCAGTCTCTGCAGAAACCGCACATGGTTGAAGCACTCGGTCTGTGGAGGGGGAGGACAGGCGTCACCACTCAGGGAAAGCGGCTCCCCCGGCACCCACCCACCCACCAGCTCTACCTTGTTGTTTTTGCCCTTCTGCAGGCAGTCCATCTGTTTCTCTGGGGAGGCTTCCCAGTGGATCTGCAAGGGGAAGAGGGACTGTCACTGCATGAACTCCCCCATCACTGCATGGTTCCCCCAGCACCACAGGCTCCAGCCTCTGCCAGAGATGCTAAAATCCTCTCTTCTATTTAGAAAGAGGATGGCTGCTCTGAGCATGAGACACGACCCTGCCCACATTCCCCAGCCCAGGGCAACCGCCCAGGGTGAGTCCCACAGTCCAGCCTGTGGGCAGAAACCCCACAGCACCCACAGGAGCCTGGAGGATTTTGGGGTGTTCTTTCTTAGGGGAGAAAGTTCTTTCTTCTTGCTTCCCCCCTGCCTCTTCTTCTGACAGGATGTTCCTGAAGCAGGCAGCTCTGTGTTTCTCCCATCACTGGCTGGGGATAGGCACCCACAGGGGACCTGGGGCAGACCTGGGGACAGCACCTCCAGGCAAGACTTGAGAGGGCAAGCAGGAGAATGAGCAGGAATAGAGTGGCCAGAATTTGGGCAGGGACAGGCCAGGGCAGGAGAGGACAACCAGCCATTGGTGGGCAGAGGCCAGGCTCACCGTGCGGTGGGAGCCATCAGCCACGTCGCTGGAGTTGAGGGCGAAGATGGCTCCCCTGGCACCCACGTAGAGAATGCCCCGGCTGTCCTCCAGCAGCAGGGTGCTGTAGTTGAGGGTGTGCACACTGAAGCGCCGGATGCCTGACAGCTCTGCAAAGGGAACAGGAAGCTGAGGGGGTACCGTGGGACAGGCACAGTGCAAGCCACTGAGGAAGAGAGAGGATGGAGTCTCAGGGGTGGGAGCTGCGATGTCCATGTCCAGCATGGACCAGCTAAACTGTCTGGGTGGGGAACTGTTGGAGGAAGTGAAAACACCAGTGGTGACCCCAGCTCTGCACTGAACCCAGCTGCCTCAAAAGGAAAGATGCAAAAAATCTGAACCAAAATTTATGCTTCTGCAGCAAGGCTGGCCACTCCCTACCCACTAAGCTGAAAGAATATCCAATTTGGTGTGCTGAGAAGTGAGGTGGGACTTGGCCCTGTCCACAGGGACTTCAAGCCATGCTTGGACCCTCCCACAGCAGCAGGAGTAAGTTCTGTGGGGCTTAGGACCCCAGAGACAGCTGGGGAGGGAATGACCCCCTTGAAAGGAGGCACTACCGGGGGAGAAAAAGGGACCTCATCTGCAAATGAAACCCTCTCCCATCACTGATTGCTGAGCTGGTTTACAATAACGAGGTCAGCAAAGTCAAGTGGATGCCCAAAGCACGATGACACTGCAGGGCTGGCTGACACCACAGAGGCCAAGAGCCCAGTGGCAATTAGAGAAAATCATGTATGGAAGCTTCCTGCTGACTATGTGGGCCATCAGAGCCCATCCCAGGTGCGATGCCCAACACAGGACACTCTCCAAGTACTGCTGGGCAGGGCCAGGGGCTGGCCAAGGTAGGCTCCCTGCATGTCCTTGCCTCCCCCTTGGCTTCTGGGGAGATGCTCCATCTCCCAGTGCACACTGATTCAGGGCACCCAATGCCAGATAGATCCAATTTCTGGAGCCCAGAGGACCAGAGCCTTCCCCTATACCCATTCTCCCATGCTGAAACACCCATTCCAGGGGGCTGGCAAAGGCTGGATGCAGTCATGACACACTAAACCTGGGTGCTGGCAAGATCCCAGACACCAGCACCCTCACCACAACCAAGACCCACCTCCCCTTACCTTCAAAAGTGACTGTTGTCCTGGGGGTGGCATCCAGGTCAGTGGCAGACCGCCGGGATGGGTAGCCCATGGCTCCTGCTGCTGCCATGAAGAGAGCTGTCAGGAGATGGGCTGTGCCTCTACTCATCTTCCTGCTTCCCCGGCGATGGCAGCTGCCCAGCCCGCTGCTGCTGGGCTGGCACAGCCAATCCTCGGGATGGGCTCCCCAGCTCTCCAGGATGGGGCCAGCCGCCAAACCCTCCTGAAACACAGAGCACCAGGTCAGAGCACCTGTTGTCCCCAGCATCTTATGGGCCATCAGGCTTGGGAAGGAGCCAGCCGCACACATGGATAGACCCTTGATCAGACACAGCCTCAACCCTGGGAAAGCTTCAGGAAAAAGCAAACCCTCCTTTGGCAAAGGGGAAGTTGAGGCACAGCACAGGGAATCGAGCCTGCAGCCATCAAAAGACAGGGAGAGGAATTTGAGGAGAGCAATCCCCTGTGGCATCCCCCCAGCTCAGTGTCCCCTCTGTCACAGCAGCAGCAGTCACTGTCTGAGCACTTGGTTTGGTTGCTCAGAGGCTCATTTTCCTTCCACCTCCTCCTGCAGCTCCCCCTGACAGGACACAATTCATCAGAGCCAGCTGACCCCCCATTTCATTTTCACACCCAAAAAGCAGGCACATGTTCCCCCAAAAGCATAGATCTGATCCGTTGGCACACCAGGGTACTCCAAGCCCTGCTCGCTTGAGCAGCTGTGGCAGGACGAGGGCTGGGGGGGCTCTGAGGAGCCAAAGGGCTCTGCTCCTTAATAATGGCACAGCTGGCCATCTCCTGCTGTGCAAGATACTCGTTCCCAAACTCATTCCCCTCCTGAAATGACAAGACTCTCAAGGGCAGAGGCAGAGAAGGATGCTTCGGGCACACAGTAATGCAGGGTGAAGGACAACCCATACAGGAGCCACTTGGTATCTTCATCAAGCCTTTTCAAGCAAGAATAGTTCCCCCCCCCCCAAGTGTTTTTCCACAAGATTTCAGTTTCTCTTTCATCCCAAGCTGCCTTGAAGCTCAGACTCCATCTCAGTCTCAGGTTCATGCATCTGAGCCCTCCCAAATAACCTCCCATCCCTCCCAGCTGTAACAAGCAAAGCCACCATTCTTTCTTTTTGCAAGCGCTAAGGAAGACAGAGACAACTGGGAATCCCCAAGCAAAAGAGCTCCCCGTAAGCAACCAACACCTATCCATTTGCTTGGAGGCAGGGGGGATTTATTTATATAAACCAAATACCAGGCCCTGTAGAGAAGCTGTTCAAACATGCTTGGTGTACATGGTTTCCCTGAAGCAAATAGCTCACCCAGGTCTCAGGCACAGAGGAGGAAAAACCAAAGTGAAACAACAGTGAAAAAGGCTTTGGGGCTGAAAAGGAGAAGCGAGGGGCTGGATGTGGGATCCTGCCACAGTATGGAATCTGAATTGAACCGCAGTTTCCTTTGGGGGAGTCCAGAGCCAGACCTCACACCTGCACTGGCCACTGCCCCACAGCATCCTGGGAACAGGGCAAAGGGGAGATATCCTACTCCCTCCTTCCTGCCTCACTGTGCCCAGGCATCAGCCTAGCACACAGTACCCATACAGCACCCAAGGCTGGGGCAAGCAGGGTGCTGCACATGGGGCTGGGTTCCCTGGGGAGCAGAGAGCAGTGACCCAGAGCATCCTCCCTCCAAGGAACTCCATTGCAAGCAATGGCAGGGTGATGCAATGTGGCAAGTGGGGATGGAGGTCAACAAGTTGCTTTGGTGGCACCCTGTCTGGCACAAGCCACCAAGGATTTTGGGCAAAGCAAGTAATGACATCACATCTGAAGCACCAAATAGCCCCATGCTTACACCTCTACATCCCTCCAGTGTGACCAAGGCCACCCTGGGGGCTATGGGGACCCTTCCCCAGGCCTCTACACATGGTTATGAGCCCACAATCCCACATAAACCACAAGAGCTGCTGTGCACCTGGGCTGAGAAAGCAGAGGGGAGGGAAAACCTTCTTAGGATAAGGCAAACAACCATCTCTAATAAATGAGTAACAGCCCTGCGAGCTGCTTGCACGCTGCTGGGCATCCTTGCCTTATCACCCTCGAACAAACAATCCCTGAACTTTGCCTGCTGCCCAGCTCCCAGTGTGACAGGGATTGGAGCTGGGAGAGCAGCCGAGCAGGGAGGCAGGGACGCTGCTTATCGCAGGGCAAGCGCAACACTGTGAGCCAGCCCCAGCTAACAATTAACCAATGTGAGCACCCAGCCAGCACCAGGGGGAAAAAATAAAAATAATACATTCATCTGTGTACAGGGCTCCCAGCTGGACAGGGGGAGGGGGAAGCAGCCTCCTGGAGTTCTTTACTTTTTCGAGGGAAGAAGCTACACCCATTTCCAAAAGCTCCTTTGCCCGAGATCAGATGTAACTTTGTCCTAAAGAACATTTAATCAGTTAGCTGTAAGAGCCAGTTAATATTTTACCCAAAGGGAAGGGCTGCTCTAAGTTTCTCTATTTATTTTATTTTTCATACCTAGGGTGGAGGAGAAAGAGCAAGAAGGTACAGAAAGCCACCTTGGCCCCACTGAGATTGTAACCCTGGTCTGCAGCCACACGAAATCCCCCAAGCCCATCAGTTTCCCCTTGGCAGGGTGGAAGTTCAAAGCACTGTGAGGGTTGGGCTGGGAGACAGAGGAGGTCTCGGTCTGTAGGACCCACCAGTCAGGCAAAGGGCAGTTGGGTTGCCCAAGCCTAGCACTTCTGTGGGAAACAGGAAAACCCAGGAGCGGGAATGCCACAAAGCTTTTGCTTATGGAGGGACACAGAACAGGGAGAGAAATAAGCTGAAAAACAGCAGCAGCTCCAATGAAATCAGGGGTTTAAAATAAAAACTGCCTTGAAGAGCCTATTCCACTCTCAGGAGTGAGCTCCCAAGCCCCTCAGCACCTCACCTATTTCCCAGAATAGGGGAAATTCAACATGGGATCGAAAATCTGGCCCCAGCTCCTGCTCTGGCCAGGGATGCTGAAGGAGAAGGGAAGTTGAGGAGGGATCCAGCCGTGGGGTTGAGGGTAGCCCTGAAAGCAGGATGAAGGCAGGAACCGGCTGCTCTAACTGCAATGTGCAGTGCCCAGGGGGACCAAGCCTCTACTACCTCTCTCCTACCACTGGCTGAGGATGCCAGGAGCCAGAAGCTGAGCAAGCCTGACCCAGGAACCAGCTCCCGCCAGTGAGATGTGTTTGCTGGTCCCTGGGAAAGGCCAAGGAGAGCAGTGGGGTGGCTGAGGCACGCAGGCGTGTGTGAGCGTGCAGGAGAACGAGCGAGACCTGGTCAGGTCTGACTGGGTTTACTGGGTCACAACGGAAGCTGTGTGAGTGTGACTGTGCCGGCCTCAGCCTCCCACCACCAGCCAGTGCAGCACAGCACACCCAAACGAGCCGGCCCAGTCGGCACCTCCTTAAAATCCCCATGACCAGCAACTCTGAAGGTGCAAAAAAAAAAAAAAAAAAAAAACTTTTGATGAGTGAATTTCCCAGCAGAAGGTCTTGCCAACCTGGATCTGGCCAAAGAAAACAGCCAAGAAACTGCACCCCTCAATGGCCATGGCACAGGGAGCTACTTTCCCACTGCCCCCTAGTCCTCAAAGCCACAAGACAGGAAAAACTGGGAGCACAAGCTGTGGTGCATGGAAGCTTGCTGTCAGTGGGGCTGGCAAACATGTGGCTTATGGGCCCCCCATGGCAGCTTCCTTGGAAGTCCAGCTGAAGATGATGCTGGCTTTTTTAACTTAAAGGGAACCCAGGAGAAAGAATGGAAACACCAGGTGGGAACAGCCCTTCTCTGGCTCATCCCCAGCATCCATCCTGGATAGCAGGACAGATTTGCAAAGCAGACTCAGATGCTTTCCCACCCTGCCATTCCACAGACAGCTTATGGTTGCTCCACTGAGCTCTAGTAAAACTCAAGCAGGCTCCTAGAAAAGCCCTTTCTCTTCTACTCTTGGACTTTGAGCATCCCCATGAGTGAGTGCTGCTGGCTTCCCAATGGAAGCTAGAATTCCCAGCATGTCTCCTCCAGATTACAAGCTTTCAAAACAGCCTTAATATAGCTCCTGGCAAGGACTGCACCAGGAGACACCATTTACATCTTGCTTTCTTACGGTGGCCCAGCCCACTCTTCAAGGCCCCTGTTGCAAATTCAACTTTATTCATTGGGACCCAACCCAGGACGTGCCCCAACCCCCAGTCCCCTCAGCTCTCCCACCACTTGCTCCTCAAGCTGCATTCCCACAGCCCAGCACCATTTTACCCCCCAAGGACCTGGATAAGTTGCCCTCAGGTTCAGCCAAAACAGCCCGACCCATTCCCAGTGTCTGGGTCAGGGGGAGAAGACACCCACCCCGGGGGACAAGATGGGGAGAGCTCCCAGCTTCCAGGCATGGGAACAATCCAGGGAATGACAGAAAAGCCATCCAGAGAGAGGAGAGCCCAGCCTGTGTCTGGCTGTGAGCATGGTGTGTTTTGGGCCTCCCTTCCCCTGGAGCCAGCTGACCTTGGGTGGGAAATCCTGCGAGATGTGGGAAGAGGCACCAGGATGGAGGTTGCCTGGCAACTTTAATTCATCCCCTGACGAACTTCCAGCTCTTTGCTTCTGCTGCAGAGCCCAACAACCAAATGACAAAACAACAGCAGGTCCACCCCCAGCCCAAAGTGTCCATCTGTCCATCCATCCATCACAGGTGCTTGCTCATGACCTTGTGTCTGGGGTGCCCTGAAAGGCGATGGATCTCCCCTGGCAGCATCCCCAAAGGTCAGCCCAGGACGAGCTGCCCTTCCCAGCAGCAATTTGCAGGGACAGGATTTGACCCGTGGGACTGAGCTGGCGCTGCTGCACAGATATTTCTCAACCACCCAGGATTTTTGTCAACAACAGCAAGTAAAAAAATGCTAACTTGCTGAAAGCCCTGTGGGAAGAGGGGATCCGTGCTGGGTTTAGGGACTGGGGATGGGGAGGGAAGGAGCACAGTGACCTCCTGGGAGCCCCTCGCCGAGTTTATTTTAGTTGCTTTCTTTAAACAAAACCATGCTCGACCCTGAGGCGCTTCAGCGGACACGCACGAGAGCTGTGGTGATTCGGGAGGCAGATATATCCCTTTTTTACCCAAATTTGGGATTCAGGCACAGAGGAGGGGAGGGAAAGCAATATCAACTCCTCTCAAGGAGCAACCCACACTGCTCTCAACGCAAAGCCCTCCCCCACGGCACAGCCACCAACGGGGCCGAGGGGGGGCAGGCAGCCGGCACCAGCAGGCGTGGGAACAGGCTCCGAATTTCCCCAGCACGGCACAGCCCCCATCCGCTGCCAGCAAAGCCTGGTGCCTCCAGCAGAGGAGATGGCCCAGCTCTGATACTACCAGCATCCCAGCATCATGGTGAGAAGGAGGTGCGTGAAGGCACAAAGTGATGTATGGGCCTTTTTAAGGATGGGAGCCACACATCCAAACATTCCTGAAGACATGCTTGACCCAAGAGCAGTAAAACTAACAGCAGCTCAATTTCTAACAGATTTGCCCCATTGTCTCCACCCCCAGCACGGTGGCTTTATCCCTGTCCCTCTCCAGCATCCCAGCAGAGGATGCCACCCATGCAGCCAGTGACACGGATCATCCATGGTGCCCCCCTGCATGGCTACAGGGATTGAGGACCTTCAGCTTCTATTCAGCTCCCCATTTTCACTGTTCTCACAAAAACGTGTTCCTCTCCTCCATTAGGTCAGATCTGATGCAGGGTGGGAGGTTCGAAGGGGCTGCCAGGCAGCAATGCAGTTCACTGAAAAGTTTTTGCCAGGGCTATCCCAACATTTTAATCCATACCCAACCAAGAAAACCAGCTGAGACAATAAGGAAAGCTGCTTCAGCCTCTCCATGGGCAGGAATCATCTGCCTGTCATGGGGACAGTTTTGCTCCAGCACCTCACAGAACACTGCAAGCAGACGACAAGAGCACGGTGCCTGGGGCAGCAGGAAAGAGCACTCCTCTGTTCCCCATCTGTATTGAAAACCCACCAATGCCAGCCATCAATCAAAACAGCTCCTTGTTCAGTTCCACCACACCAAAGGGCTTGTCAGAGATGTCCCAGGAAGGAAGGATGCAAGGAGGTGAGGCTGAAGGACAAATGCTTGCAGCAATGCAGCAGGACTGGGAACACTAAGGAATGGCCTGGTCAGCCCAAACCCAGCACCCCTGGGTAGGGCAGCAAATGTCCTCTCACAGGAGCAATTCCCTGCATGCTGGAGGCTGTTTGGTTCTTGCAAACCAGCAGTGAGGACACATTCCGTCGGGCTTTTCCCTCCCATTCAGCACATCTGCCCCTGCAGAAGCCCCATGGCAGCAGCTCTGGGTCAACTCCTCAGCCCAGGAGCACCTGAGAGCCCATCAGGAGCTGTGCAGGAACCAGGAATTGAAACTGGAGGATGCCTGACAGTGGCCTGACACTGACTTCACCACATCACCAGCCCCTCTCCATGTCTAGCCCATGCCATGAGGGCAGCAGAGTGCAGTTGCTGAGGCTCAGGATGTGGGGTACAGACCCTAGGGCTCCCACCTCCTCCATGGCAGGGAAGAGGCACACTTGGTGCTAGTGACATCATCCCCAAACCCCAACATTTTCCATCCTTTCCCACCTCCACTGCAGCAGGTCAGGCTTCACTGCTCACTGCCAGCCCTTGGGCAGACTGGGTGGACAGACGGACAGTTGGAAAGACAGCCCTCCACATCACAGCTAAGTTTCCCAGCAAGGAGACAATCGCATCTAAGTGGCTCAGTGCTGGATGCCATCTGCAATTCAGCCTTCAAAGGCTTTGTGGCTGAAGCACGTTGTCTCCAGGGCAGAAGCAGGAAGATAATTGTAGAACTAAACTCCCAAGAACAATTAGAAAGGAAACAAAAAAAGACCCCAACCCTAAATATAAAGGGAAATTTCAAAGCCAGCAGATTTCAGGGCTTTTTGATGTATTTGAATCCATTTGCTTGTCCTCGTGGCTGCACTTTGTTTCATCTCACTGGGCTCATACAATGCAAGACAAGGAATTAACCCATGTGTTTGTTTAGAGCCGGTTTGTCTTCCACTTTCTTTCCAAAGTCAGGTTTGAGTTTCAAAGACATTTCTTGGCAGCGCCCAGGGTTCCCACCGTCGGCGCAGCACAGGGTTTACCTGAGGGGAAACTGAGGCTCAGAAATCCCACACAATCTGAGGTCTCTACAGAAGCAGAGGAAAGAGCTGGAGCACAAGCCAGCTTGCCTGTCATGAGCACGGGGCTTTCTGCAGCAAGCGTGTCCGTGTCCCTCTCCCTTTTATTTATTCCAAAGATAAACTGTTTTCTTTTCAAAAGTCCAGCAAAAACAGATGACAGAAGCAGTTTTTTGGCTCTCAGCTTTAAAAACCTCTTCTTGTTTCCTTGGCTTTCCCTCCAACAAAGCTTCAAATTTAGGGTCGAACCCAACTTGACATTCAACTTCACATTCAAAACTGTACAACACAAGGCGGTACCACCTTGCCTTTCCCACAGTTGTTTGCATACCACCAGTTTTGCTTCCCCAAAATCAGCACCCCATCTTATTTGCACAGGTTTGGCTTTGCAACAGCAAACGAGAGCCCTCCATCAGGAATGGAGAGGTGGGGTTATACCCGAGGGGAGCTTATAAACAACAAGTCAGAGCACACCCTGAATCACCAAGCAGTGTCCCCACAACAGTAGGTAACACACGACTCTAAACCCCTGGCTTCCTTTGGCTCTGGATGGTGAAGTTCAGGCCGCAGGAGGATGGAGGGCGCGTGTTTGGCAGTGACCTTGCTATCCCAAAGCCCTCGTGCTTATAAATCACCAGCAGTGGTGGCGGGGCGGGACGGCGGCGGCATTTCCTCCTGAAGCACCAGCAGGGCAGGGAGCTCTCACCTTTGAACGGGACCAGGCACCCGCCCAGCACCCAGAGCAGCAGCCAGCCCCTGCAGGGGGGGATTTATGGGAACACAAAAACTCTCACGGTATCGTCCTCCTGTTCCCCAAGAGCCAGCGGGCCCCCCCAGAGACCAGCACCCCACCACCACACCACCCACTACATGAGCTGCTCCCCAACAAGTCTCATCACGATGCCCAGCAGAGCCGGAGGGCAAGCAAGGGGAGGGAAATTCCCAGCACGCAACCAGGCGAGGCTGGAACCCCGTCTCCACTCCACTGCTGCCCTCCTGGCCAGGGTGCCAGCAGACCCCACCTGTGCCAGCCCTGCTGAGCACACTGCAGTGCTTTTTCCCAGCACACGACCTGCCAAATTTGCTGAATAAACCTCCCAGCCCCAGCAAACCCACTGCATTCCTGGTGGGAAAAGTGGTGAAAGGTTCAAGTGGATGTTGGAAAAGGCAGGGGAGCAGAACAACCCCATGACACAAAGCTCTGATCTGCAGGAACCAAAACAGTTGTTGGGATTTGGGTTTTGCTTTTTCTTCCCCTCTGCTTGCAACACAAAAACAAAGTGAAGATAGGGATTGTGGCAGACTGGGGAGCAGTTCCCTGTCCCTCATTCCTCCAGGCAAAGCAAGCCCAGCCAAACCAAGACAGAGAGTTGTGTCCTGCAGAACACATGCACGGTATCAACCAGGTTCAGATGGGGGGTGCAAGCCTGCACCCACTGCAGAGGGAGACAAAGCAGCCAGAACCCGTGGTAGTAGGCCAACTAGCACAGAAAATGCCATGGTTGTTATTAATAATTTCCCTGCCTCTGGGGGAATTTGCTCTCCTCATCCATTTTGGGCAGTCTCTTTGTCTTTGGTGACTGTTTTTCTTGGCATCTAAAGAGCCCTTTCATGGTTTCCCCTCCCACTTCACGCTCTCGGTTTTAAAGGCCAGGTGCAAGCCACTGGCCCACCTGGGTACTGATCAGGAAGACAAAAAGACCCTCAAACCCCAGTGCTGCCTGGATGCACTGTAGGTCCCTTCTACTGCTGCGTTGGCCGGGAGATGCACCTTGATCCCAGCACAGACAAGCCCCCAGCACAAACTGGTCCCTCCCACCCGGGGGTATTCGCAGCCCCCACAGCAATGCATCCCAAGGAGATGAATATGAAGAGGACAGAGCTTAAACAAGCCATGTCCCATGGCTCCCCACCTCCAGAGGTGGAAGGGGTGGAAGGCAGGATTGCACTGCACCACCTGCATGGGTTTAGTATCTCTTTTTTCCAGCTGCAACACCAGCTGTCCCGGGTGAAACTCGTCCCCAAATACTGCCAGCAGTTGCCCATTCCTGCAGACTCTCAATCCCTCCAGTCTGCTGAGAAAAGAGGCTGGGGTGTCTGTATCTAGCCCTCCCCCCAAGAGCTGGTACTCTGGCTGCAGTTCCCACCACCATCTTCTTTCAGCCCCTCAGCATGTTCCCCATCACTCCTGCCCAGGTTCCCAAGCCCCACCACACCCCACAACCCAACCTGTCCCCAGAGCAAGCTACTTGCACTGCCACCAGATCCTGCCACCTCCTCTCCAGCTTGTCACCCCCAAAACCTCATTTGCACCAGACCTGCCCTGGACCCCTCTCTATCCTGCCCCCAAGGCTCTGCTCCCCTGCTACCCCTAAAGCATCACTCCCTGGACTTTGACCCCAGCATGTCAGATGCCTGCTCCTCCTATGGACCCTGCCTCTGCAATCAGCACCCCAAGCTCTACTGTGTGTGCAGCACCCACTACCCAGACTATGGCTACAGATTCAGCACCCGGATTCAGCACCCTCTATCCTGCCTGTTGACCCAGGCAGAGACCCAGCACCCCAAATCCACCAAACCCTGACCCTGCCTGAAGATTCAGCACTCAGACCCAGCACTCCCAACCCTGCTTGCAGACTCGGCACCCTGCCTGTGCATGCAGCACCTGGTCGAACAATCAGACTCAGCACCCCAGATCTTGCCTGACGACTCAGTGCCCAAATCCAGGACCCTAAACCCTGTCTGCAGACCCAGATGCAACACTCCAGGCCTTACTAAGGGACTCAACACGCAGACCCAGCATTCCAAATCCTGCCTGTGAACCCGGACCAAGATCCACCACTCCAAGCCCACCACCCCCAACCCTACCCTGCGGACTCAGTACACAGCCATGCAGCACACAGAAACAGCACCCAGATCCAGCTTCCCTAATCCTGCCTGTGGCCGCGGCGCCCATACCCAGCCCTCCCGGCCCTTTCTGCGGCACCCGGATCCCGCACCCCGACCCAAACCCAGCACACGGCCGGCGGCTCTCCCCGCTCACGTCACTTACCTGGTGCGGTGCGGAGCTGCTGGGCTCTGCGATGCAGCAGGTGTGGGCGGCGCAGCTCAGCTCGGCTCGGCTCGGCTCGGCTCGGCACCAGCACAGAACCGGCACGGCGGTGCGCAGCCAGGCTGTGCGCAGCCCCGCGGTACCGCGCTGTGCTCCCGCCTTGTACCGCCCCCTGCCGGGACGCCCGGGACGCCGTGTCCGGTACCGGTCCGGAGCCACCGGCCCCGAGCCACCGGCCCCCTGCCCGGGCAGGAGCGGCGGGGAGGTCTCCCCGGCAAACTGCTGTTCTCCCCAGCAAATGGTGGGAAGCGGGAGGCAGCGTTTCCCGCAACGGAGACGCCGCCGTGCAACCTCCCCGGCTCAGGGACCGTCAGCAGCCGGCACATGGGGCAGGCTGGGGGAGGTGGGGGGTGTTGCTCAGCAAGGGAAATTTGAGTTGCGCAGCCCCTAAAAGGCCTCTGGCAGAGGAAGCTTTTTTCAAGCCCTTTACAGGACTAGGGAGCCAAAGGGATGGTAGATTGGGTTTGTGACTACAGAAGAGCATTACCGAATGCAGATAAGCATCATCCTTCTCTGCCAGCACAGCACGGGTGGTGTCATCACACCACAGCCACCCAGCTGGCACTGCGGTGTCCCGCTGAGGCTCCTCACATCCCGCATCACACACCTGACTGAGGCACCGTTCCCCATCTTCACCCTCCTGTAAAACATCCCTCCCCATTTATTCTGCGTTTACCCATGGTGGAAACTTGTTTCCAAACACGGGCAGGCAATGGTTTCTCTAGGGCCACGTGTGGAGAAGCCTTTTTGTCCTGGGTGGCTTCTGTGGCTCCTCCCCACAGGCAGGAGCTGCCAGGTTCAGGCCTGTGTTTGCTTTCCTTTCGCAAGCGCTCAGTGCCTGGCCCACCCTCCCTCCTCTCCCGCTGCAGGAGGCAGCAGGCCTCCCGAAAGCAAAACCCTGAGCACTATGTGTAATCAGCAGGTTGGATCTAGGGCAACTGGTAATCAGCTGGAGCTGGGGAGATGTTGTACCTGCACGTGCTGGATTACGGCTCCCAAAGCTGCGGTGGTGGCCAGGTGCTGCCAACCCGTCCTTACAAAGCCATACGATGCCCAGTCCCAGCACTGGCTCGTCCCCTCTGCTCCACAACAGACCTCCACAGGGGGTGAGGTCTCCAGAAAGGGAAAAAGGGTCCCCGCACCCCCACACCCTGCAGACCTGGAACCAGATCCTTGTTAGGGCTTAATGCTGAGTAGTTTGAGCTGAAGTTACCCAGCATCAATCTGGTGATGAAGATCAACTGCTGCTGAGCCCCCCCCCCCATTGCCTGGACTTTTTGCCTGGGAAGGGCAGTGGGGGCAGGGTGCTCTTGTGGGGAGCCTGGCTGACAGACAGTTCTTGGGGCCACTAAGTGCCAGGGTCCTGCCTCCTAAAAACACTGTAGGTATGAGGGAGAGCATCAGAGGCTTGAATTTCCCCAGTTCCCCCAGACTGATGGGTCTCAGCCAAGGAGGGACCCATCTGGGTGATTCTGCAGATGGGGTGGCTCCCACCACCCTCGCGCACTCATCAAGGAGCCACTAACCCCTAGCCTAGTTCAAGATTCTGGGACCTGTTCAATGTCCACACTCCCAGGGACCCCAGGAGAGCAGGGCAGACACTACCCACCTCTTCCAGTGCTCCCTGTTCTTCCTCCTTCACCTCCTGTACACTCCAGTGCCTGATTATCATTTCCTCCTGTCCTTGGGCAAAACCCCAGCGTCTCCTCCACACCTCGCCGCGCCTCTCCGCCCACCCTGCGGAAGTGGGATGCCCACACACCAGCAGCTGGGCTCACCCACAGCCCTGCCCAGCTGGACCCAGAGCGCTGCTCGGGCAGCATGAGGGCAGGCTGAAGCAGCAGGCGCTGCCCGCAAGGCAGGGATGCTTTTGGCCAGCCTATTATACCCCGGGATGGGGGTGTTAGGTGTTGTGAAGCTGCCGGTCAGTCCCCCACAGCTGCTCTGAACCCCATCCCCTGCCTTAGCATAGGAGCAGCTGGAGGCTGCAAGGGCAGTTATGGGGAGAACCGGTCTGTCAGTACTTGGGAAGGGGCTGCCCAAGGCTCCCTGCTTCTCCAGGGCTCTGTGTACATCCCATCCTGCATCTATACTCCCTGCCCATTGCCCTCCCACGTGGCTGAAAGCTGAAGCCGGCACAAATTGGAGCTGCGTTAGCTCCTGGCTTCACAGTGGGGTAATTAGTGCATGAGCAAAGAGCGAGCAGTCTGGCGCATTCAGCGTATTTACAGGCCTGAACTTGCGAGGCTTTAAATTAATTAACACGAGTCATCAGCAGCTGGAAATAGATCTGTTTTCAGAGCCTTTGCCTGCTCTGCTGCCCCCGTGAGATTATCTGAAGGAATTTAGGGCCCCACGAGGTTGAAGGCCAGGGCCATGCTCTTATTTGCAAGGCTTTCCCAAGAGCCGGAGCAGGACAAAGGCGGCAGCTGAACTGGAGCCGACTCTCTCCCATGCCTCCATCCCTCCGTGGTGCAGGGAGCAGGGAGGTCCTGCTTGTGCTCCAACCTCAGCCTAGAGCCAGCGAGGTGCTGGAAGAGGAATTTCCCCCCTGAGCATCCCTACAGCCTCTGGGATGGGCTGGAGCAGGGGACCCTTTGCATTATGCCACAGAACTTTGGGAAACCCCTCTCCCCACAGCCATGATGGGAGGTTGTGTCCACAATACTCTCTCCAAATAGCCTTTAGGAAAAGGAAATACTTTAGTGCCCTGATCACCAGCCCAGAGTCTGGTTACTCTTTAATTTATTTCTGTTGTCATTTAAACACCACATCCCACAGAAAGAGAGGATTGGGCAGAGCGCATTTGTCCCTTGGGACAGCTGCGTCCCCATCAGGGTCAGCTTCCCCTCATGGCACAGCCCCACTGCTCCAGTGTATGGCCAAGCCAGGAGGATGCCCATGGTGCTCCCACTCCACTGTCAGGTTCACCTGTCTCTTCCAGAGAACCCCTACCCATGGCAGAGGGCAGAGGGCCCCTTTCACCCCTCTGATATCAAGGAGCCAGGATGAGGCCATGGCAGCTCTTGTGTTTCACTTGGCACCTCACCCCCCTCCCAGCTGGCATCCCAGATGACAGGAGGAATTACAACAGGGCCACAGCCCTGTGAAATATTGATGGGATTAGCGGGGATCAGCTCTCCCAGCAGATGTGCCCCACTCGCCCTGAGCCCAGGAGCCAATGTCCTGCGGGTGCTCGGGTTGCAGCTCAGACCCTGGGGTGGTAGCGCTGCTCCGTGCCTGGCCTGCAACAAGAGACATTTCTCCAGCCACCACCAGCCTGCAGCCTTCCCTAAGAAGACATGGGGAACCCCAAAGCAGCAGAAATTGACATGCATTATGTTGCTTAATGCATGACACTCCTGTGCCTGAGACTCTGCTAGGGATGAGGCATTGTCTGGTTTGGTTGTAGCTCAGCACCCACTGCCACCCTGGCCCCAGAGGTCCTCCCCTCTGCCTGTAGCCCTGAAACATGCTAACTAACCCTAATTCCCCTAGGCTCCATTCCCTCCATTCCCCTTGCCCCCTCTCAAGTTCATCCCACATTGCCAGGACCACAGGGGATAACTCATGTGTGGGGGTGTCCTAGGTGGCTGGCAGGAGACCCTGTCCTCCCACCACCACTGTATGCCCCCACTCCCACTGCTGGGATCCAAGCTAAGCTGGGATGAGGGTGTAATTATGGATCATGGCAGAATAAATACAAACAATTTATCAGAATTGAATAACAGCCGGCATTCATTGGAAATACACTGGCAGAGGTGCACACCACGGCAGCAGTGTGGTGTGAGACCCCCACTTTTGGATCTGCAGCACTGACAGGGCGTCAGTGCCTATCATACCCATGCGGTTCACCAGGATCTGCAGCCCTTGGAATGAAAATGCTTCCTGAGGCAGGTCTGGTTCCTGCCTAGCAGTGCCAACAACCTGCCTTTCCCTCACCCCAAGCAAGAAAAATGAGATAAAACCCCAGCATGTGGGATTTGCCTTGCCAGCTTCTGCAGTCCTAGGGGCAGCAGGCATCTGACCATTTTAAGCTGCTCTCCAGACTGGTTTGAAAGCCAGCTGGGAGTTACAAAATCACAGCACTCCAGGAGCTGGGGATTTATGAAACCCTCAAAAAGAGTTGTGAAATTCATGCTAAAGCCGCACCAGCCCACGTGGTGCCAAGAGGCATGTTATAATGTCAAAAGCACTGGTGGAAAAACAGGTACTTTTCCCTTTTGACATGAGAAAGCAACTATGAGCAAACCAGCCTTTCTTCAGGCCCCTCCATCCCTTAACCCTGCTGCAGGACCACCACCGTTGCTTTGCCTGCCTCTGCAGAAGAAAATTCCAGTGGGGAAGCACACCAGCCCCACACCACAGGGTTGATCTCACTGCTCCAGTAAGCTGTCACCTCAGTGGTCTCCTCTACCCCCCCCAGGACTAGCCTGCCCAAGCTTCATACCAACAACCTCTGTATGGCACAGAGGAGCAGCAAGAGCCACCGGCAATGCCTGGAGCCTGGTGATGGCACTGAGGTTTCCCAGCAGCTGAGTACACTGTCACCAGGCTTGGCTTTGTTTCTTGAGAGCGTCATGCACTCATCAAGCCAAGCGTGATGCTCCACAGATAAGCCCTGGGGAAAAAAAAAAATTCCAGAGGGCACAGAGCATGAAAGGCTCAGGAGCCTCTTCCCTTCAAGTTATTGAGCAAACTTTCCAAACCACTGTTTCTTTGGGCTGAAAGCCAGCAAGGAAAATTACAATTGCAGAAGAATTTGTCTGAGAAAGTTATAATGAGCTGGAAAAAAGCAGGGGCAACCCCGAAGGCAGCAGAGCAGCAAGCTCCTACTGCAGCCACTCCAGCCCAGGGCTTGGTAGAGATGGGACTTTTCTCTCCAGATCCGTACAGCCGTGTAGCTGCTGCCCCAGCTTCCTGCAAGATCAGATGCGGAATTTCACCCCTCTAAGTGTTTGGCAGTGGAAATTGGGATGTTGTGCCCAAGGCCATTTGTTGATGAAGGTTGCCAAGAGCTGGTAGATTCAGCCATGAAGCCGAGCGTGGTGCCAGAGTGGATTTTCTCAGGAGAGAAGCAGCTGAGTCACAGCAGCCTCCGACCCGTTCCCACAAGCCCGGCTGCAAGAGTCGCGCAGGAGTTCAGGGAGGACAAGGCGCTCACACGGGGAGCCGGCGGGGTTTGGTTTGCTCGACTGCAGACCTCCCCGAGCCAGCGGAAAGCATGTCTCTGGCTCAGGATCTGTCGGCAGCACACCTGCGGGGAAGGGCTGGCAAGACGGCAGAAGGGCAGGCTCCTGACCTGCCTTTCAACCGGGCAGGTCTGCCTTAGGAAGCTCCTCCAGCACCGGGGGGGGAGGGAGGGCGAACGCCAGCAGCCGCTGGGAATCCCGTGGGAGAGGCGAAGGTGGCATTTCAGGACCCAGCGTGGGGTCTCACCCCGGCTCTGAGGCAGAAGCAGGACCAAGGTGGCTGCTTGTGGGAAATGGGCAGAGCAGCAGCTCCAGCCCCAGGAGACGACGTGTGGCTCCAGCTCTGGGTGATGGGGATAGGTTCAGCTGGACATTGGCAGCTCCTCTGCCCATGCCCGCTGCTCCCAGTAAAAGCAGGTGGGATCCAGCCTGGCAGGGGAGCATGGGGGGGGGGCGAGGGGGGGGTGTCTCTCCCTATGTTTTTGTAGCCCCCTGCATTTTCCCCAGCATGGCAGGTCAGCACACACTGCCAACAGCAGCACCACACAGCCCTGGGGATGCACGGCGGCTGGAGCATCACTGCTGTCTTTTAAGAACTATGCTTCTGGGTGACCTAGCCCACACCCTCCAGAGCTAAAGTCAGGAGGGTGTAATGACCCCCAGCAGCCACCCTCTAGGCCAATCCACACCCCCATGGCTTCATCTTTTGTCTGCCTGAGCCCCTGTTCTCAAGCGACCTTTTCCCAGCCCTGCCTGCTCCAGCCTGAAGCTGGGTTTGACTGGTGGGCAGCCTGCCTCTCCTTTCCAAGCACTGAACCCCTAGGGTGCCATCATCTCCACCAAGGAAGAAACAACCTGAGCAGGGCAGTAAATAACCCCTTGCACGGAGGCAGAGCACTGGCAAGCAGAGCCTGGCACATCCATCACTCTCAGTTTTCCTTTGGTTTTGACACTCTGATAGGGGCGAGGAGGTGGGGAAGGAGAGGAGCTTCCAAAATTTATGAGCTTGGATTTAAAAATACATCTCTGAGAAGCACTGCAAAACCCGGAGATGAGAAGGAGAGTGGCTTAAAAGCTGCCTTCAGGAATTAATGCAAAAGCCGTGCCTGCCTCAGAGAGAGGAATCTGAGAGACCAGTGTGGCTGATGTCGCAAACCGTGTCCCTATTGGGATCATTTTGAAAGTCACAGCTCTCCGTGCCGTGCATGATAATAGAAATGAAAGGTAGAGGTAACAAATGACATGTTAAAATCCCTCCAGCCCTATGGTAACATCAACCTTAGAGCAGACAGGATTCAGACAGTAACCTTCAATCTCTTGGAGTTTCTCCTCTACATCCCTGACCTCCCACTGCTCCACACATAGCTGGTCTCCCAGCCCTGTTTGGAAACAGATCCCCTTATGCAAATAAAAGAGCTTGTAGCTGTAAATTTAGCTGAAAATATCTCTACCTCAGGGAACCACATATCAAAAATAAAGCCAAACGAATGTCAGGAAGAACAACCATGATATGCAAGTCCTTGGTCTTTACAGATGGACTCTTCCCCCAACAGGGTGCTGCAGAATGAGCAGCTGAAAAATATTACCCAGTCATTAAAAACATCTAAAAGTAATTTAGCCTGAATGACAAAGATGCTTAAAGAAAGCTATTTGTTTGCTGAGATAAAATTATCTATTTCAAGCTTGCCTTTTGTTGTAGTTTTCTGTTAAAGTCAGAAGGGAGTGAAAAACACTGAATGCCCTGGTGCTGCAGCAGCAGTCTGGTGTGTGGACTATCACCATGAACTGACCTGATCACACTGGTCATTCTCCCACCTTTTCTGCAAGGATGCTCAGAATGCACAGGGAAGGTGTACCCCCTGGCCACTGCCACATCTCTGCTGAGCTACAGTGCTTTTTGGGATGATGGCTTTGCCATGGAAACATCTCCCTCCTATCAGATCTATCAGCACGTGTCCCAGAAGCATCCCAGTATTTATTACATGATGATTTTTTGGTTCCCTGTAATGGAGGCCAGAAATTTACTCTTCCCATATGTTTTGGGGTGTTTTTTTGTTTGTTTGTTTGTTTTTTTTGTTATTAAAAACAAACAAACACAAAACAACAAACTTCTGGGTTAACCCAACAAAAGCATCACATAAGCCCAAGGCTCCTTGTAAATCTCATAAGGAGATATCTTGTGGGCTTTTTAGATACACACAGCATTTCAAATGCCCAGTGTTAAATATTTTAGGTGGAACATAACTCTTCTAAGTGTAGCCAACCTTGCTCTGAAGCTTAAAGTCAGTGAAATTTCTCTGGAGCTTTTGGGAATCGATTTTCTTCTTGCTGGTACCCATCTCCCTGTGCCGTTCAGCTGAGTTAATGTATTCCAAAGCTTGATTTTTTTTCCATCTGTCTATGTAATCAGATTTTGGGAAGCTGTGGTGAGATGCCTTACAAGCAGTTTTTGTCCTCAGGTGTTTCCTGAGCCCACTGCATCCATCAGATCCTGGTGCTTTACACATCTATATACAAATGGTATGCTCAAGACTCAGCTGAATTCCTTTGGTTCATGTTCCTGCATATCCATACAGCTAATTTACCTTTAAAAAAAAAAAAAAAAAAAAAAAAGACAAGAAGAGGGAGCTATTAAGAAGGACAGTGTCAAGGCCAACAGAATGCTGGAGGGCTGTGTTAATGAGCTGTGTGGTTGCTGCCCTCCAAGTGCCCAGGCTGGCTGGAGCCAGGAGCTGCTGCCCCAGCAGGGCTGACTCAGTCCTTCGTCAGGCAGAAGCAGGCTGTGGATTCCTGCACCCCTCTTTTGGCTACCCTACCCCCTAAGCCCCAGGGTCTGTGGTTAATCCCACTTAGTCCAGCCTCCTGCAACAGTGTCTTCTCCTGAGCGGGCTCCTGCATGTGCTGAGATCAGGCCAACCCCCCTGCCCAGCTCCAGCTGCACCCCTGGGCCCTGGGGAGAAGGTGAAATAACATTGTGAAACAGGTGAAACATTGATAAATCCATCTGCCCTTGCATCTCACATGAAGGCCTCTCTCTTCGCCTCCTGCAGTGGGACAAACACACTGCCTCCCCCTCTGCCTGCGCCAGCAATGTCACCAAGCTGCTGCCTCACAAGGACACTTCCAAGGCAAGGGAGCAGGGATTTGCAAGACACCCATCATGATCGTTTATTCTTGTCATTTCTGACCCACAGGGTAAAAAGAACATCAGAGCACTTCAGGCACAAAACAACAAGCTTTGTAGGTCATATTGGTGTGTAAAGTACCATTAGGAACCACAGCACAAAGCATGAATAATACTCCTTTTATTCCACCGTGTACCTCAACGCCCTTTAAATAAACGCAAATTGTTATTTATGGATGGGATTTGTATGAGATGTCTGCTCAGGGACATGGGGCTGAAGCCGATACAGAGCAATAACTGTGCTCTCTCCCTTATATGCAGGACAGAGCAACCACAGCACTATCTGAGAGGCTTAGTGTTAGTCCAAGGCATCCAAGGCAAACAAAGAGCAGAGAGATCACTGTAAATCTTCCTTGCACAGATTTATCTCTATCCACTAAACCAGAGCTGCAAAACACACGTTATTCCATGCTACCCTCCCTCTCTGCAAAGGGCAGCAGGGCAGGAAAAAATTCAGAAGGACTCCAGGCCTCGAAAAGGACCTTCAAGAGCAGATCGCATCATTTCTAAAAAGCAGCAAGCAGTCAACCTCGACGGCTTTCCTTAAATCCTTTCAGCACATAATGACCTCGATTGCCAAAAATTATCAGATAATGCCACGGCAGATGCACCGGGATGCGCAGTGAGTCACCTCCCTCCCCAGCACGTTGAACTCCCTTTTGTCTGCGCGGTGGCAGAGGCCACGCTCCCAGCTGGAGCAGGGTGAGGTTGCCCCCGTGAGGTAAACCCGACACAGCAGCCAGAGAGGGAAAAACGCCGAGTTCTGGTCTGAAGGTACTAAGTAGGAAAGATTAAACATATATATATATATATATATATATATATAAAATCTCTTCATATCCTTTTATTTTTACTTCTCCCTAGCAACAAACATCTCTGGATGGTGTGGGAGGAAGACCAGGTTTGGCATGTGGTTGGTTGGGTGCTACTGTGTTCAGCTCCTGAACCACACAACTTGTTTTCCTAGTCTCCCTTCCTGCTTCATTAGAAAGATTTTAAAAAAACCCTTTTTTTAAAAAGTGCCACTGGGTTTTCCTCTGTCATCAATGAGACATTTGATCCCATACACCTCACTCAGCTCCTTCTGAGCAAAGGCTGGCAGCACCTCCAACTGCAACTTCTGCCTCAGGAGCAGAAGGGGAGACACAATCACAGACACAACAGACAGTTTGGAAACTGTGAGACAGCACCACATGAAATCCTTCAGCCACTCATATAAACCACAAAGGCAGCCTACATGCTGGACCAAAATCCCAACATCTTGCAGGGTGTACAGGAGCAGGACAGATGCCTGGAGTACCTCCCAGGCACATGCTCCACTCTCCAGGGATCAGCAGCCTGAAGCTTTCTCAGCCAGGGATGGCTGCTTTGATTTCAAAGACCCCGACAGATATTTCTGCCATGAAACACTCTTTGAACCTTTATGCATCCACAACATCCTGAGGCAAGCAGATCTGCAGCTCCCCTCTTTTTGCTTGCTTTGAGCTTTCCTGCTAATAAAAGAACCACAGAATCTGAAGCCAGATTACAGAGTGCCATTTATACTTCTATTTACCCTTTTTTAGGCCATTTGACTGTCGAGCAGTCCATCTGACTTTCCAACACCACAGCTGTTTCTGAGCTAGAGAGACACAGGTGACTTAAGGCCACTGCAATTTATTCCATGTCTGTACACACACATGCACATTTCCTCCCATAGGGCTAAAGCTGCGATATAAGCCATTCCTAGAGCTGCTTTACAAGAGGTCACAGTTTAAATTCCCCATTTGAGATGTACCCAGGGTACTCACTGCTCCTGCATCAGGGTCCTCGTGGGTCCCACTGCCTTGCTCAGCTGGAGAACATCCCTCCATCCCCAGCACCGAGCCCCTGCTGCAGCACCCCAGCTCCCCGTCAGCTCCAAACTGGAAGCGTCATCTCCAAAATGACTGTCGCTTGGCTCCTGCCAGACTCTTAATTAAGAGGAGGGCTGACACAGTTTCTCAGCAAACAGCGTTCGTGTACTGCCGGGAGAAACAGAATGAGGGCAAGAGAAAAATAGGCTAATAATAATAAGATAAAATCAACTGGAAGGAAAAACACATTGTGCTGTGCAAACTTTACTGTAACAATGCTGTAACCCAAAATACTGAAAAAAACCCCATAAATTAGGTTAGCACACAGGGGAGACAGGCAGCTCTCCACAAGCCAATGGTGTGAAGAGCTGATATACAGCCCACCTGCCAGGCCTTTCCCCACACCTGGGTTAGGGCAAGGGGGACAAGCTCAGTTTCCATCATTCAGATGAATGTGTCTGGGAGCCCAAACGATGTCAGAAGGGCTCACAGCAACCCTGCATGATTTATGCTGCCTTTATGAAAGCTTGCAGTGTGAATAAAGCATGAAACTTAATGCCTAGCTATCCTCTCCCCACTGCTAAGCCTGGCAGCTTTTAGCTATTATTTTTATTCCAACCACAGCCTGGTGGGTCAGCCCAGAGAGGAAGGGGACCCCCTGCTCCTGCCTGCGGTCTGAGAGACAGGACTTTCATCTCCAAGCAGGCTTGGAGAACAGAAAGCCAGAGACCCAGAGGCAAAGCCACAGAGCCTGCAAGCTGAGCCCCAGCTCACAGCACTCCCAACTCGGGTGAATGATGCTTGCCCAGTAGCACAAAACCACCAAAAAATCAATTTACCCTTTCTGCTTTTCTCTGCAAGAGGGAAGGCGCATGGCTTACCAGGGTTCAGGAAGCTGCAGCGGTGAATGCAAAGACAAAGGGAAGCACTGGGAGAAGGGTGTGTGGGAATGGCCCCGTATCCTGTAGCCATCTGCCCTCCCCTCCCCACCACACAGGCCAAACCCGCCTTGGGAAGCTTTGGGTCTCCCCTCAGGCTGATGGTAAAAAGACGCCTTGATGACAGCGAGGGGAACAATTCCAGTTTCCATCCCCTCCCCTATGACACTTCCCTGTATGGAACTAGGAGGCAGCAGGGAAGCTGGAGATGAAAAACTAGCAGCAGCAGCAGCTCACCATGCAGACGGGGGAAGAACATAAAAGAATAAAACACATCTAAATGCTGCTTAAAAGTAACCTGAAAATGCAGCTTAACCAGCAGCCTGGAAGTACGGGGACTACCTTTCAGCACTCAAACCAAAATACCATAACGGGAAGATGCGACTGTTTTTCCTCTGTCACCACTCAGCCCTATGTTTGATATCAGATAAAATATTCCCTTCCAAATTCCCTACTGCAAAGGCAAGGAAGTGCTGGGTGAACAAAGCAGGAGCCAGGCAAAACTAAAAGCACCTTCACACGGAGAAGCCCTTCAAGGAATTTACTTTCTCTAGAATCCTTCCTCCCATTGGCAGCCCACAGCGTTCCGCAGCTCTGAAAGCCCTTTTCAACACTAGATAAGAAGGGGCCCCACCAGAAAAGCTGGCAAAACATCCACAAGGCAAAACTTCAAGGTATTTCACAGCCTGGGGGGAAGATGGGAAAACGGCAATTTGAGCGTCATTAAGAGCATTCTGATAACTTAAACCACAAGGAATTATCTAAATCCACTAATGATTGTCTGACCGATCTAGGCAGCTCCTTTGGAGCTCCAAGGACAGATCCCACAGCAGCTGCCACAGCTCCTACAACTTCATCAAGACTCAGCTCTCCAGGCTGGCTCACACACAATGCCCAGCCAGACCTGAGTCTTTTCTCTTTCTTGGGATGCTGCAACAAGCAGATACATGTCAGAAACTGCCCACCTGGCACAGTGGGGTGTTCCCACCAAAGAATCTTGGGCAAGAAGTTTCTCAAGAGCTCATAAACCCAAGGAACAAGTCCCCAGAGGAAGTAGGAGGGTTATTTCCAGCAGCACCCTTTCTGATTCACCCCCTCCAGTGGGAAAAGAAAGTGGCACAAACACTAAAAACCAGTGGAAGAAAAACCAAACAAAATCAAAACACAAGCTCAAGCCACAGGATGCTATACATACAGCTGGTCCTGGGAAAGCAGAAAAAAAAACCCATAACAGATTAGTGCTGACACCAAGGGTTGAAACGTTCCTGCTCATGATGGGGTCAGAAGAATCTCTGTAACCCTGCTGCCTAGAAGCTCTCGTCTGAATTTCCAAGAGACAGCATAGTCCCAGTCCCAGACGCCATGCCCAGCACCCACCCATGGGGCAGGACACCCAAGAGCCAGAGCAGGCTGCTGATAGATGTTAAGCATAGGCACCTTTGATGGAGACAGACCTGGCTTGTTTGGGCTCAATTGACATGCAGTATCCATCCCTCATTATTTTAAAAAGTTCCTTTTTCCACACTGAAATGCTACCTTTCAAGTCCTGTATCACATGACAGTCTCACCATCTGCTCCACCAGTAAAAACAGCACACTTCACATGTTTGTTCAAGTCACCTCCTTTTCCCAAAGATCCCATCAGCTCAACTATCAGCTTTGAGGACTTTGGAGAGTTCCTGTAGCCATCACATCAATGACATACGTGTCCTACTGACCTTCAAGCCAGACCTACCTGCAAGTCATTAATCACTTCTGAAATCCCCATCCATTACCATGCTTCACAACACCAACAATGAGAATATGAGATGTGCAAAGAGTTTTGCTGGCTGAAAGAAGCACTCTCTCTTTTTTTAAAATTTTTTTTAAGCCATACAGAGGTTTGTCAGAACCTAAACAAAAAAATTCAAAAGAGCCACAAGTGTGTATTTTATAGTCAGCCTTTAATTTTTTCTCTGTGACTACTGCAATAAAGTGCAACTAATTTAACATGAAATGAGATAACATGGCTCGTAATACAACCAACATAATATCAAAAGATAAACCTCAGTGCAAAATGCTTATCTGAAGACAACCAAAGCAGGTAAGACTTTTACTCTGCAAAC
This sequence comes from Heliangelus exortis, assembly GCF_036169615.1. Lineage (NCBI taxonomy): Eukaryota > Metazoa > Chordata > Aves > Apodiformes > Trochilidae > Heliangelus > Heliangelus exortis. The sequence goes on along the minus strand of NC_092428.1, from coordinate 6,321,402 downwards.
AGCTTTTTCCAATGCATGTAACTTCTGGCTGGGAGCCCATAAATGAGTCGGCAAGAAACCAGCAGGTTTGCAATTTCACTTCCAGGAGCCCTGGAGCAGAGCTCAGCTCAGCAGTCCCTTGTGAAGAGCCGGCAGTGACGCTTTGGGATCATCTCTGTAAGGATACTGATGAGCTCCAGTTCAGCCTATGTCTAGACTTAAGCAACTGGGGAATTACTACTCAGCTACAAAACATATGGAAGAGTCCAGACAAAGCAGGAGGGGGAGAGAGGAGGAAAACGCCAGAATGTACACACAGGCATTAAGCATGAAAACACAGGACTGGCTGAGCTAAGAATGACTTCAAGGCCTTCTCCATTTATAGTAAGCTAATCAGCTGTGAACTCCAGAACTACAACGTGTGTTGAAAGACCAAAATAGGACCCACAGCCATTGTGGTTCTTTTGTGAAACAAAGCTGTGGAATGCCCATTTTTGTTCAAGGACATTTAATTAGAAAAGCATGTCTGGTTTTATTTTTATATTGTTCTATTTAATAAAAGTAAATATCAAAGTGGTTATTTAATCTGGAAAAACCCCTCAGCAGTTTGAATGTGCTTTGAACTGCAGTACAAAAGCTGTTCATCTAAACCCCTCCCCTTTCCTTCTCCAAAATATACAGGACAGGAACTTCAACTTTACAAGGTAAGAAAATATATACACATTACATACAGTAAACATATTCTGCAATGTTTTTTAAATTTTATACAACGTTAGTGAGAAAAAATATAAACATTAATAAAATTACATACAATATATTAAACCAAGTAAGCAACTGCTACCAGAGGGAAGGCTGATACACTATCCAAGACAGGCAGAGCAAACCATGGTGTTGCCATGCCTATATAACAACATTAACTATTTTTTTTTTTTTTTTTGAGTCTAATGCAGTTCTATTGCCAAAGATACCCTTTGAGGTAGATTCTTCCAATTCTTAAATAACATGTTGAGATTAAAAACAGGGCTTCCCCACCCAACCCCTCCAAAACAATGCCACAAGCATAACTTTTGTTTGAACAAGGATGAGCTGATTATCCTGTGGACAGAGATGCTGCAGTCTTAGGCTAACTCTCTAACACTTGTAATGAAGGACAAAACATTTAATATGAATTTGCAAATAGAACACCTTCCCTATAAGACACATGTCCATTCTTTAGCAGTTCCTTTACATGTAATACACATACTTAAAAATGAAGGTTAGTTGGGGCTTTTTGAGACTTATTTTACATTCTCATCTTGGAAAGTTGTAGGGAATTTATCATACCAGACAGGGTAATCTACAAAAATTAAAAGAAAACAGTTTTAAAAAATGCATGTTGATAATATTAAAAACCTCTGTTGTTAAGAGAACCTTTGTTGGTGCTTCTACACAATACCTAACTTTCTCTTCATATATACATACATCCTACAAACAAACCAAATACAAATTTACAGCGTAAAATTTAAACAATAGCATTTGCAGAGAACACAAAAAAAGGAGATGCTGTCTTCCTCTGGTTATTTCACACCAGCTGCTGAGGCTTTGCACACACACTGCGTGTGCAGCAAGACTTCACACAAAGGAACACAGACCTCATGTAGGTTTTGGCTCTTACACATGTGGGCAAAATGCTCACCTTCTCGCATCTCCATCGAGATGGTATTTTAGGATTATTTTCTCCATTTAGAGAAAGTGCCAAAGCCAGGTAACAAATAGAGATATGCTTGTTTCCTAAAGAGTAGTACAACAATAATACTGGTATAATACAATCTCCTTTATAACTTGTTCTTATAAAAACACTTCCTGTGAATTCACATTCACTGCATAAATAAACTGATGCCAGTGGATGAGGAAGTTAAAATGAATCATTGTAATGACAAATTCCATTTTGTTAGTTGATAAAACACCATCACAGAGCAAAGAAGCATCCACTTAACCTGTTTGGGCACAGCCACTCTTAAACTGTTTCCGTGCTTAAGTGAACACAGAAGCAATCACTTGGTCACATGGAACTGCTGTATTTTGTATTTTTTAGTGACGTTGGATGATACCAATTCCACTTTGCAGGTTAACACGTGCAGGCAATTATGTTATTCAGCCCAGTTCTGAACCACTTCCTCACCTGCTCACAACAGGGTAGGTCAGGTCTAATACCATTTCTGAACTCACATTCCATGTCACCAGGCAGTTCTTTCCCAGCCATCCTAAAACAATGCTTGGAGGTGTGTGCTGGCAAGATGATGAATACAGTTTTCAAATGTCTTGTGATTAACAATGGACATGAAAAGCTTCCCTCTGCTTTCAACATGCTAAAATATTTCTAGCCAATTCAGACAGGGTTGTAGAAACAGCTGTTATTTTTTTCAGTTTACCCAACTTAATATTTCAGAAGTATTTAAAGTAAAGCAATGCTTAGCAAATTAGATCCTTGGCTTTCTAGTATTTGTCTGACTCAAGCTCAGGTTCTATCTCAGGTGACAGATTTCTTTCTGTTCCGACCAAGCTGAAGCTCCATGTATTCTACATTTTCCTTGGTTTCAAGAGTTTTTCTGTTACTTTTCCTGAACTAGGTAAGATTTAATTAATCTGGCTCCCAGAAGTCATGCAGTTTTCCCTAAAGAAGTAAAAAAGTGTAAAAACAAAAACAAGTTAGAAAACCAATGATGGAAGTGTACAGTAGGCAAGTACTTAGCTTAAGATTTTTACAATGTGTAGCAAAAGTCCCTAGATTTTTATTTGGGAACAGTCGCCAGTTTCAGCAAATGTGAATCAAACCCAAATTATCTCTGAAAAAACAACTCAGAGAGCTGCACCATCAACTTTGAACAACTGCGAAGTAGCTTCTGCAACCATGTGTTACCAGTTCCCTTCCCCTTCTATACTGAGGAATGTTACACATTACAAATTTTGTCTTTCTTGCACATTGCTGGAAGAGATTAACAGTCTTTACAGACAGATGGTTGATTACACAATTTTTAACTGAAACCAATACTAACCATGTATGTATAATTTGAATTTTATGTAAGTCATACACTATAATACCAGAAAGCTAAGCTTTCTCAAGATGGGTAGTTTTATATTCCACAACAGGACTGGTTTCCACAACAAACATTTGGTTTGATCAGATTACACAAAAAACCTTACAAACCTAGACTGGAAGCTCTGCGTATCAGTAGAAATTATCAGCCTATTCCACCCAGGACAGCTAAGGCATCATGAAGGCAAATATTAATAAGAGACTAGTCATGACATCATTTGCTACTGCATACTTTTACAGAGCATGAAAGGCTTTTCCTAACCATTGAAGGAAATTTGACACATTCAAAGGGGGAGGAGTTATCAAGAGATGTTAAACACATGTGGACAGAGCCCTGGACTCAAGTAGTGTTGAAGTCACACACTGCCAGACCACAGCAGGAGGTGCATCACTGCATTCCTGCCCCAGTATCCTCCTTGACACATCTGCTAATAACTATAACCAGAGACAGGCCCTGTGACTTGATTCTGTACTAGTATTTTAGTGTATAAGCCAAGCCACTTACAAAAGCAGAAGTTTTAAGGATAAAGATTAAATCTTGGTTTTATCAAAGTCAGTAAAGTAAGAACTGTATTTAATCTATTCTAATACATCTAAGTGTATTCCACAGCCAGGCCATTAAAGAAGGGAAAAAGAAAAAAAAGTCTCTTTACAAGAACGTGCTATTGTCAAACACTAAAAAATGAGTTAAATGTACCCTGAAATACAAAAAGAGAAAAAGTTTCAGTTACAGTACCTGAGTAGGCCGAGTGGTTTGTATCATATCTTGCCATTTGCCATAGATCCTAGCAACTATATCTTTTACCTGCAAATTCAGATGGATTACTGTAGGCATTTATGTTAAAAAAGCCAAGATCATAACCCCCCTCCCTCCCACCTCCCAAATCTGTGAAACCCTGGATAATCATCACTTGAGGAAAAAATGAAACTTAGGAGGGAAAAATTTTATAGCTTGCACAAAGAATCAAATCACCATCTCAACTCCAAGCAGATCCCCATAATTTGGGACTCAGAATTGAAAGTCATGTACTCCACACAAACACATTACAGGCACATGACTCCCCACATTAAGTGTCTGGAAGCAGCATGCAAGCCTCTGGCCTCCAAACACCCACCTCATCCTTCAGGTGAGTTTGGTTTATTACACAAGTCTGATTGTACCTAGAAAAGGAGCCTGCAACAACAATCACAAAGCCAACTTTGCAGCACTGTCTGCTTCCGAAATTAATTCCTTATACATAAAGCTGTGCTTTTCCATAACTAATCACAAACAGGAGTTCAAAGCCATTAAGAACTGAGATTTGCTTCATATGCTATGTTAAAACTCAGCACAGTGGTATCCCCTAGAAGTAACTGTACTGTAACACAAATTAAATTATGGGAAAAAAAGAGACTAAGATTTTCCACTCTTGGCACAAGGGCAATAGAAACAAAAGTGAAAATGACATGAGATCACTTTCAAAAATCCAAGGCAGGATTGATTAATTTGTTAGAAGTACTCTACAAATCTGGCTTAATAAAAAAAAAACAAAAAACAAAAGAAACCTTCTTGAGAAGCAAGGATTCACACAACTCTGAAAGTCTGCTTTAATGAGGAAGCTGAGGCTTTTCAAAACTGAGGTCGGTTACATTATCACTGATCTGATTTGGCTTGCTATGACAGCATGCAAAGTATGAAAGTCACCAAATTAGGATTATCATTAGCAAGGCCCACAGCACAAAGCCAAGGGAAGGCAACTATACAAGCTTGATGATACATCACATACACTGTTGGCTTAAATCCACATTTTTTACTAACTCATTAACATGAAAATAAAAGACATACAAACAAGAAAGGCTGGTTTTTTTCAGTCCTCTGTATTTTGCCCTGCATGTAGCCTCTGCTATTAAACATAGTCAGCTATCAGTGACTGCCAGGAAAAGAAACAGAGCAGCTCTGCTGGTCTAGAAGTTGAGATGCCAGGCTAAAAGGAACACAAGCTCACATCTGATAGTTAGTAGTCTTGCTGTTAGCAAAAAGAGTATTTTCAGTGCACTAAAAGAGGCATGTGTTTATTCTGTACATGCAAAGACACAATGCAGACACAGAAACCAAGAAAAGAAAAAAACAAACAAGAAACTCTCTGACATTTCCAGGGCTGGTATGAGGGAACGCTACACATCAAGAACACACACAAAAAAAACCCAAAACGGTAACTTATGTGCCTTACCTTAGTTCGATAAAACAGTCTTGCATCTTCCCTAATATCACATTTTATGTGCTTATCTAAGGCACCACAAAGCTTCAGTAAGTGTTGCTAAATAAAGACAAAAATATACAGCAATTTAAATTTGTCATGTCAAAACTTAAAGCTTTCTTCAATTATTTAAATTTTAAAATTATATACTTAAGTTTGAATTTTTTTCAGAAATATAAACTAAGGAAGGAGAATAGAAAGAAAACAAGATCACAAGTTCCTCTAATCAGTTGCTGGTATGCACCCAGCAAACCATGTCTGAGAGTTTTAAAAAATAGTTTCAAACTACAGCAGAGCTATACATCACAAATTTTCAAGCTCTTATTAGCTTATTTGCAAATCCTTTCTGTCCCCAAAGTAGCAAGTACAGTGATGTGTTCAGATTTTTTACCAAAAAAGGTCTGAAGTTGCAATACATAAAAATAATAATTTCAGTGATAATGACTGAGGTAACTTTTCTTTTGTATGAACTGGCTGAGCAGGCAAAACATGTCTGCTGTACCTTCATTTATCTCTAGATTTCTGATTACTTATAACATTTGCTGATTACAGTTGCCACAACTTACCCCCTCTAATGGGAAGAGGAGGAAAAACGTAAGTTACACTGATTTTCTACAAAGTCTACCCTGCACAATATTCAGCCACACCCCTTCTTGCCACTTGATGGCTAACAGGTCAGAGCATGAACAGACTCTTCATTAAGAACAGAGAAAGAAAAACTTTCCAGAAATCTTCAGTACGGTAGTTGTTAAAAAAACATCTCCAAAGATCATCACAATATAATTGGAACTATTTTTTTTGCAGAGACACTGAAACTGAGACACTTAAACCTCAAAATGTAACCAAACAGTACTGCTTTGCCTCTCTCAGTTGACATTTTTCTTAACAGCCAACAGTGATTTGACAGAGCAGAAGGTGTACACAAACACCTTACAGCGAGCAGCTCACAGCAAATGATGACAGAAATCTTAATAGTATTATTGAAAGGCTAAGATGAAAGTACTACTAAAGAGATACTCACATCACATGGTGTAAAGAACTATCACCCCAGAGATCAGAAGAAATACAGTCCTAACTCCAGCCCACAGAATCAGACCAAGTTCGAACATATTTTACTGGATATTTTTTAGTGGTTTTCTTCTAGACTGAAAAAATTTCAACCATACTTCAAATGCTCGTGTGATTATTAGAATATTCTTAGAATTTTTATGTTGAGGTAATCAGTTATTTTCTCAGAAAGAGTAACAAAATAAATGTCTTACTGATGAGAGGCTAATGGTTTGTAGTACTTCTATTTGTAGAAATGGAAAAGAGGTTTCTTCCACTGCAATAAGTGCAGAGAAAGGTCTTCTGCATTTACTTTGCCTGAGAAACAGTTTCCGTCGGTGCTAATATCCACTGGTGATCATCTCTCATACATACATTTATGTCTTATCAAACCAGACCAATAGCCTTACAAAATCTAAAGATCTGGTTACTTACCCTTTGATTAGAATTTACAGTGTCAAAGAAACTAGCTTCACTGACTAGATGCAGAAGGGTGTATACCAAGTAGTATGCCTGGAAAGAAATCAGCAGAGCTTTAGCAGTCAACGCACAATCATAACTCTTCGCATCTAAATATATCCCTGTCTTTGTTTTCTGGAATGATTCTTTCAACAGCCAGATCAATGGACAAATATGTCTACCATTTGCCTAAATAACTGACTTGAAACAGTACATTCATCCATTAGAAATACTTTAAAACACTGCTTTAGTGTTTAAAAAACTTTTGGTAGTTTTAATTACTGAAAATTAAATTCAGCTGTCGGCTTTATATTCCCATTATCTACATCCAGATAAAAACACTTGCTAAGAGATTCCATTATAGACTCAAATAATCAAACTAATATTCCTTTATTTTTCTGGATGGATGAAAATACTAAATCTTTCTCATATTTGCTTAGGAGAAAAGATTAATAAAAGATTTATAAATCTCCTTCTGAAGCCTGCAGGTGAAGGTCTGGCTCAGTATCAGTTTCCACTGATTACATCAGAAGGGAGGGAGGCCAGTCTTCTCATTACAAAAGACAGGACTCAGACATCCATATGCCTTAGCCCTGCAGAAAATCAGATGAAAATCAGATGAAACAACCTATACAACTTCTTCCATCACATGCTGCTTCTTTCCTTCCTTCATGGCTATAATAAAAACTGAACATGAATATTTTAATTACAGAGACGAAATGCAACAGAAGAGTGTATGCACAGTTCCATGCAGAGAATTGTCCTCAGTTAACAAAAATAAAAAGAAACCCTCTCAAAATTGCAGAAGATGCATAAAAAGACAAATGCAAAAAAAAAAAAAGCACTGATCAGCTATATACCTTCTGCTCCAGTTCTGTATGAAGCTGGTCTTCATCCACATTTTGCTGCTCTAGTCCTTGACTCATCTTCCTTACTAGATTAGAAGGCTTCATGTACACAAGAAACTGAAGCAGAAGAGACATCTACAGATACAAACATTAACAAATAGCATAGGTTTACTGGCAATAGAGCAGTGGAAAGTAAGTGTCACTACAGTATTATTTGTCCACTTTGACAAAAACATAAAAGTGATCTTTAATTAAAATGTCAGTCTTCATGCTTTGGGTAATTTTTGCTTATTCACAAACTGAAGTGTTTGTACATTGCCTCAAAAAAGATGAGCACTACAAAAACAAGAGTGACTCCCCATGAACACAAAGGGAAGGCTGGAAGAAGTGTTGACCTCTTTATATACTAATGTACAAAACATGCATGTACAAAAATACTGACCTAAAAGTTAATAATTGGTCATTTTTCAGAAGTCTTCAAAATAGCCTTGCACTATTTAAACATGAACCACAATCACATACACTTCATTTATAAACTTTGCAAATTATACACAGAGAACAAATATATGCAGTACCTGCTTGTCATTGTCATCAGGTATTTCTATATGGTTTTTATTAAGAAGTTTTGCAATTACCACTAGGCTAAGACGTCTTCTTACTTCCCTGAAAAACAATTAGAAAAAAAAATTCTTTTCCAGAGAATTTCTTAAATCCACTGTGTTTATACAAAGTATAAGGCTACGCATGGCTTTCCTAAGGATAAATTGCCTACAACTATTAAACTAGATTTTCTGAACACAGGTGCTATTAAATTAGCAAAGAGATTAGTGAAATAGAAAGCAACCTTTTCTCACTGCAGCTTTTCTTCTCTACAAGGAAACACTGCTAGATACTTACCTCCAAACCTGAAATTGACAACCCAATTAATTCTCCTCACTCAGATACATTATAATTTCAAAAATACAAAACTCTCTAACAGATTCTACACTTAAACCCAGACATGAATCACTCAAAGAAACTTCAATTTTTGGTCATATAGACAAGAATTAGAGTAGGTGATAGATGTCAGAATCTGAAGCTGCATAGTCTTTCTTTACTATAAGGTACCAGAAAGTCTGCAGTCCAGAAAACTACACTTAAAATATAAAATAACCCTTTTTCACAACAGAGGTGATCAAGATACTATACACAAGAATTAACTATAAATATGTAACAGAAGAAAACTCAAGTTAACTATTTTTGAAGTGCCATGTAACTGCACCTATTGCCTTTAACAGACTTTGCACTTATACAAATAAAACTAGCTGCTAAAGATACAAATAAATCTGTTAATGATCCTACATATTTCTGATGTTACAGTCATTACCTTCCACGTATTATCCAGCCAGGCACCAGCTGAACCAGCCACAGGAGATTATGGTGATGACTGGAGAGTTCACTCATTGCCAGGCAAAGCTCAGGCATCTTTAAAAGAACAACAAAAAAATCCCCATACTCAAGAACGCATCCAATGGACGTTTGTTTTATTTGCAAAGGAGTATACATCCACTCCCTAGAAACATACACAGCATAAATGATTAATCTGATCTAACATGATGTGCATAAATGTAATTTGGCATTGTACCTGTAGTTAGGTCTGCTAAATACTACTTTAAAGCAGGGTATCTGAGACCAGTTTGTTTTTCATGACATTTTATCAGCTTAATGCAATCATATCTTCATTCTTTCAGAGAGCCAGATTAGACACACTGCTATTTAAGTAAATACAAGATTGAACTTCAGTAAAACAGTTCCCTTGCAGAAGGGGACAGGCAAGCATAATGTTATGCAACAAAAAGCCACTCAGTATACCCTCCTCAGTCCCCCACAAATCCAAAGCTCCCAGTTTGTACACTACATTTTCAAGCAGTATTTTTCCAAATATCAAGAGAAAAATGAAAACTTCATAGGTTTCCTGAAAATTAAGCTACAGTTTCATAAATCTACAAGGTTATTTATGAAGTTACCTTTGTATCCCAGTCTTCTATGCTTATGAGAAGCTTTATGAAAAGGCACTGAAAATCTATCAAAGGAATTTGCTTTAACTTTTTCTCCAAGCTTATTTTAAATAGCAACAGAAGCAGCAGCAGTATTTCCTGATCAGTATATCCACTTTGAATTACTGTTGTGCAGAAACCTAGAAACTTTAAAGGAAATAAAAAGCATTAAAATCTGAAATTAATTTACGTTATCTGAAACTGATTTACCTTACTTTAAAGTATGATGAGAACTTAAGTTTTCCACCCCCGCATTAAAATACACATTAAATGATACATTGTTGTTGCAACACTTGTGTACTAACATCTCCCCTTCTCCCAGTAACTGCTCTTTTATTTATTTATTTATTTACACCTGAAGGCTCATTTTCTAAAAAATGTCAACATTCCCTGGACATGACAGTAGGAGAAAGATCACTGCACAAATAATCCTCATCTGAATGAATGACAGACTGGCAGACTCTATATTCAAGTAACAAACAAACCAAGAGATTTTTCCTCAGTTCTTCTCACATATAGTCTCTGCTGAATGTGGAGCTGAAACTCCATGACAGCATGTAATCTGGGGCATGTCTAGACTGGGACACCAAGGTTTTTGCTTAAAAAACCCCCAAAAAACAAAAAAAACCAACAAACCCCCACCACTAATGGCCAAAAAAATCTCTTCCATACTAGCTTGAGTTTTCTCACCTTAATCACATTAATTAAATTGTTTTCTGGTAAACTGGAGAATGCTGTACAGGCAGAGGTTAGGTCTTCTCTTGGCTGTTGTTTAATCACTGTTTCTTGCATCTGACTTCTAATAAAAGAGACACTAATCTGAGCAATAAATCAACAAATTAGAAGCCCACAGAGGCTTACTTGCATTAACCTGAAGAAAAAAATAAAATCCCTATGTATTTCACAATGCATTTACATCAAAAGAATCCTCAGTTACAGAGCACACAAACCCATCTAAACTTGTAACCAATCACTTAAAATTTTGCCTAGCTATTCAGGGAGCAATTCTTGTTAACCTCCATTGGGAAGGTGCAGGGCAAAGGACAATGTTCTGATTTGCTAAACAAAGCCTGCTGGGCAAGGATTTTAAGTTCTGGCTTATTAACACAATTAAAACCTAAGTTCTAAGAATCAAAAGAGTATGTCTTGATGGAAGGGAGAGGAAATAAAGAACCTTCTGAGCCTCTGGATATAAGCAATAAAAGCAAAAGGAAAACACTTACAAAATATCACATTCGTTGAAGTTGGGCTGAAGATGCTGTAATGGAAAGAGAGATCTGAATGCAACACCCATATTGACAAAAACAGCTGACACATCAGCTAGTGAAGGAATCCATGGTTTAGAATGTTCATCACTGATGGAAGCTACAAGTAAAAGACATTACAGATTAGTTTTAAATTTAGTTCTCAGCATTATTCCCTTTTAAGGAAACATAAGCTCATCAGTCTGCATCAATTCCACCATCTCTCATCTCAGAAGAGTCAGTGCATCAAACAATATGCTTATTTTCAGAGCCATGAGAAGAAAAAAAAGTAGTCTAACAGTATTTTACACTAGACAAACATCTTGCCTATGTAACAGGTGAATTACTTTGAAGTCCCACCAGTTTTCCCCTCACAGCTCAATTTCATCACAACCAGGAGAAGCAAGGAGACAAGATTTACTTTTAAAGAGAATCCTTAAGCTACTGTTCTGGATATAGGTAAAGGGGCGTTACAATGGGACTGGACATGGAGCTAAGATTTGAAACCAGGTAACTGTTCCAGCCTTAATTCTTTGAATCTCTTCCAGCCTTAATACTTTGAATTTTCATTGATCAGCCTGAAATTAATTTCTGAATTAATTCTGAAATTTCTGAATTAATTCAGAAACTTAATGCCAAACCACAAAATAAAGGAAGCAATATTCTTTTTTGTATCAGTTCACAGTTCTATTTCAAACGAGGTTCAAAATATATGGTATACTTTAGACAAACCTCAGCAAGTACTTCAAGAGAACTGCATTATATAAAAAATGTCACTAACTAATTCATGCCTGCCAGTTGACTTCTGGTAGCTCTGAATAAAGTGAAGACATGGGGAACCCACAAAGGAACGTGCCATGGGGAAGTCTTTGAGAGTACAGATAAAGGAGGGCAAAGCACACTAAATACAAGCAGCAGTATGGGCTGAAGAAGATCCCTGAACATGTTTCAGTGCAAGTGTATGATTCTTTCAACTTTTGCCATTTATCTGGAAAGTTATGCAGTGGTACATGCTGGCTATGAATACATAAAAACCCTCTTGCAGTCCTTAAGCTATGAAATTAATGTCTGCAGCTCCTAAAGCAAATATGGAGAATAAACTTTTGAGCAGACTGGGCTTCTTCTACTCATGAAGTAACAGAAGTGAGTTTAAAAGGCTTTTTACTGAATGCACTGCTTTGCAAATACAACATGCCAGGACCACATCCTGTGGTACAGCTTGCACACACTCAGTGAAGACCAACTCCTAACATTTGTGCATTACGTAAGTAACAGAAGAACCCAAATCCATGCCAGAATCATGGAACAGTGCCAGTAACATTTACTTCACCCCCAGCACCTTTCTATATTTCTTAACAGAAGGGAAGTGCCTTTATTCAGGTGGCCAGCTTTTCATCGTTCAAATACTCACCATTTTTTAGTGTTATCTCCATCAATTTATCTAAAATCTGGGTGGACACACAATAGTCAGGATGAACAGACATCACCTGTGGAGAGAAAAGAAACTACGCATCAAACACAAGGTTGCATGATGGAATCAGTTTTATTTTAATTAAAAAAATAAACCAACTCTTTAGTAAAACAAAATGAGAAATAGTAACAGAAAAAAAAGAAACCCCAAAGCCTTTAAAGCAAGGCATAGGGTACAGAATACTGTGAGTATTAATTACTTCAAGCAGTGCACAGCTTATATGAATAGTTTAATTATTTGCAAAAGCAAAATGCTCCATGTTGAATCTGTTGGTTCATAAGAAGGTACTGTGGGTTAAGAGAATGGAAAGTATCACATATCCCTTTGCATCTGTGACCAAAGTGAAATCCTTGATCAGAAGCAGGGGAAAACCAGAGTTAACTACAACCTTTTCCAGACATGGAAAAAGTTGAGCATATGCAACATCAAAGAATCAGAGAATTATCAGAGTTGGAAGGGACTTCTAGAGATCATCTAGTCCAACTCTCCCACTAAAGCAGGATCCCCTAAAGCACATTACACAGGACTGCATCCAGGTGGGTTTTTAGTATCTTCAGCGAAGGGGACTCCAACAGCCTCGCTGGGAAGCCTGTTGCATAGTGCCTTACGCAACATTAAACCAAAACAATGAATTCTTAGTTTCACAGAGAACTCTTAACTACAAAAACATGCCTACAAAGTACAGTTCAGGTTTCCTGGAGCACATCATTAACCCAGCAAAAATATAATCTTTTTCTCCCCTAAGAGCTGGACCTTTTCCTGATGTGTAAGTGAGCTGAATCGACTCATGCTTCTTCCTTACCAGAGAACACCAGGGCTCACAGAAAGGGTGGAAGTCAATTTTAGTAGCTGTAGGGAAGCACATGGAAGAGCAAAATGTTTCCCTTTTGGCAAGAACAGAAACCAGTCAACAGACCAAGGCTGCAACTTTACAGGTGATCCAGCTTTCTTTTTGGTTTCAGGAGCAGTTAGAATGTGGGAAATAATAACCACACTGGAGATTGGAAAGGTGGATTTTTGTAACGAACAATGAGTAAAAAAAAATGTAAATTCCTGGGGATTAAGGCACTGACACAGTCATCTCAAAAGCAGATGGCCACAATTCATCTGAGAATGGCTCCACACTTTCCTGACCCACAGTGCACATCAACTTTTTCCGAATTGAATTTACCTGATAGCATGGGGGATCTTACGATTTACAAAGCGATATATGTAGAAACAATACTTTTGCACACTGCAACAAGTTTGGATTAGGGTTTTTTGCTGTTTTTTTATGGTAGAAGGAAATAAGATTAACATTTGTTTGTGATTTAGTCCACACTATTACCTCCTGAAACCTCTTCTCACCTGGCATGTACTGTGCCCTTTTCAACTGCACTAACACGTAAGAGGGACAGGGATGAGCATCTTTGCAGTCACTCAAGTGTGGAGAAAAGTTATCCCTACAGCTTTACCCCTAGTGACAACCTAAGTATTCCAGACTGAAGAGTAAATGAGAACCCAGGATAAAAGATTTTTTGATTTGGATTTACCTAATTGGATTTTGATTTTGATTTACCTAATGTAACAGACTGACATACTTGTTCTGATTATTCCTGCTACAACTGGCTTGCAGGAAGAATATTACACCTGGACAGAGTATAACTGCATGAACAGTGTAGTCTTACCTGGAAAAGCCACTTTAGAATTGGTACAGGACAAAAGATACAATTGTAAGCAGAACTGAGAAAACCACTGATAACTAAAGAAAGCTGCTGTGTAACACCGGAACTGTAAGACAAAGATGGGGGTGGGGAAACAGAAGAAAAATTAATTAGTGGTTGAATCAGCAGTTTCACAAGAACTTCACCACTATTCAGATTGTCATCAACAGCAAACAAAGATCTGAACATCCAAACCTGATGTTGTTCTTATGCTCTTAGGTATATGAAATACTATAGTAATTAAATCTTATTAGTTATCAAGAACAAATGTCTTTTTCTCCAAAATGCTGTACTACATAATTTGGAAATATTTGTATTATTAGATAATAACAGCTTCAAACAAACACTGATTTACACTATTGTACTATGAACCATTATGCCTGTCTACACAGACAGGCTGTTATGCACAAAGAGACCAGTGAATAAGATTTTTTTTCACATCCAATAACCTTTATCAACACTTTTAGAAGAGAAAAAAAGTTTGTTTTATTTAAAAAGTAATCTTTTAATTAAAGAATTCGAAGGCAAACTAAAGCAATTAAAATATGACAGTCCGGATGTCAGGTTATCATAAGCAGCAAAATTAATGGTATCTGGTTTCCCCACGTACTCTTCTTTAGGTTGTTCTCAGTATCTACTGTAACAAATAGTTCTGTTGAGAGGTCTGTCTTCTCCCTATAACTTCTACCTGTCTGACAGAGCAAACGGCTAGGAAGGCATCCATTGCCAACTGCACAGCCAGAACATGCCAGCTGTGCCAAGTGGGAAGAGTGCATAAGCAATTAAATCATAATTGCCTTTCATAAGGGATGATTCGTTTAATTCCTGTTCCTCCAGTCACTGATCTACAAGATACTTCTGAAGTTTATATCTTTGTGATCTTCAAAACATATTAAAGAACTGGCCTGAAGCCAAATGAGTATAATCACAAACATCACTTCCTCAAGAGATGAAGACAAGTGGCTCTCCTCTTCTTCACACCTATAATAGCACATACACATGTACACAAGATCTTTTAAGATAAAAAAAAAATTCTCTCAGTTTCACTGATGGAAGTTTGGAATAAAATGCCAACTGAAATAACAAGGTTTTCAGGATTTGCACTTGGGATACCAGGCAAAAGTTTGTCTGGCCATTTGTAGCCTAGCAGACTCATAAATATAGAATCCAAACCCCTGTGTTACAGAACAGTTGTGTATATACACAGAGACACACTGCTAGCTTAGTGACTGAATCTAACAGATGTCACAGACTTTCTGCAACCCCCACTAGGTGGAAGTTAAGTCATAGGCCTATCCAGGATGAAAACATGTACAAATCTTTCAGCAGACATCATGCAACGTTAGTAGGTCATATATCAGTTGACCAGAGAGGTTTTCTTTCTGCCTTGGGCTAGTTAAGCTTTTTTTCATTGTAACATTTCACTTCTGTATTTATCTTCCACAAATTTAGTCAGGTTATCAATGATAACCCAACATGGTAAAAATATAGAAGACGTCAGAACACCTCTTTTTTTCCCTTGTGTCTCATTTAAAATGTTGTTGAAGAATTCCATGAGGAAAGGAGAGAGCTTCAAGTAGCTGTTCTCTGTTCTGTAAAGCTAATCTGGAAAGAGAATTCCAGGCAAAGGGGGTGAGTCTTGCCTACTTAGTAAGACAAAGCTCAGTTGAATGCAAAGATACTAATTTTTATAAAAATTGCTAAAACTGAAAAAAATTGTACAAGTAAACACAACAGCATGAAGAAAATACTCTTACCTAAGAAGGAGCTTTTCTATAGGATTTTGGGGGATGAAGTGAAAATTCCTAACATCAAAGTTATGTTCATTAAAGATTCTTCCAGAGGTTGATAAATCAAATATATCTTCTCCAGGGTGGTAGTCAGGTATGGCATGACCTATCACTGAAAATCTCTTGAGAAACTCCCTGTAAAATTAAAAATTGCTTTCATTAATTTAAACACTGAGAGGCTAATTGCTGGTTGAGACAGTTATTTTCAGATGATGAACACACTACCCTTATATGAAAGCTGAACTGTTAAAATACAGTAGTGTTCAAGAAAAACCACCCAGTCCCAAAAGATTATAAAAACGGTTTACATTAAACATACTAACAACAGATGGAAAGAGAAATGAAAAGAGAGATGAGACTGGAAAAACAAAGGATTTAATTCATGACCTGTGCTCTTCTGAGAGATTCTCATCTCCACTGCTATTCTCATCTTCTCCATCCGAACAATCTGTTTCCCTTCCTTGTATGTCCTCCTGTAACTGCTTTTCCAGTTCATCTACCCTGAAATGACAGTAACAGCAGAACATACCAACATTTAGTACTTACAAAAGAAGGCAACAAAATTTGAGCTCTTAATGTGAACCCAGAAGTCAGTAGCCAACTACACATGGCCAAAGCATGTGAGACATTGCATCTGTGTAAAAAACAGGTACCTTCCTATTCCAAGATACAAAGCGGATGTTTACCAAAATCCAGTGAATTTCCAGTGGCACAATCTTCTGATAAAATTTTTTGTAATTGCACAAAACTTTGAATCTTCTGGATGGCTTGGGGTTTTTTAAAGTCTTTTACTAGTAAGTTGTTAAATTGTATTAGTTGTAGAAATACTCACTACTCCATAGTAGTCTGCCAGCCCAGAGTTACAAGACTCAGATTCTTCAACCAAAACAATAAATCACCCATATATATATGGGTGATATATATATATATATCCCTGTCACCACCACTTACCATTAGTACACATAGCACATTACACTTTGTACCCAAAAGATCTCTTGCAAGACTCATTAGTTCAGTTCACTGAACTGCATAACTACCCAGATACCAACAGTCCACACAATGTTGGGGAAACCAAAACTGAGCTACAAATGCCTCTGAAGAAACTGGTACAGTCAGGCTACATAAATACTTCTATTTCCTGCCTGATCAGCAGCTGCTAGCTGGCTCAGTGACCTATAATGAAGCCATCACTAAATTTAGTGTGGGTCTTGAGGGGTAAACAGATGCATCACAAAATCACTCATTACTTCTTGGAATAAGCCTGTCATTCAGTTTTTACTATTAACCTGCACTCAGGTCCAGTCAGATGTACATTGGTGGCATCAGCAAGCAAACCTTAGATTGCTGCTACCAAAACTCCATCAGTTTCAAGGAGACAAGGTAAATCTAAGCTCCTGCAACTCCATCCCAAATTTTTCAGAGAAGCTTTAATAAACAAACCTTTTAGATTCTTCTTTCTCCTTTAAGAGATGTTCTAAGCTGTTCACATATGACACCTGGCTAATGACAGGAGGCTTAGAAAGCTGCAAATGAAATAGTAAGAAATTAAAAAAATATCAGAAGTGATCAATTCATTCAGTACTAAACAATAAACATCAAAATAGAAATCTCTTCCAGCTTTAATGGTATTTTATCTGAGGATAAAAATCCAAAGGAGTCCCTGAAAAACAGGATAATTCACAGCTTAGGTTTCTCAGTTCCTTGACAATTTTATATAGTGGCCAAATCTCTCTGTGATTAATTTTGAAGTAACAGCTTCCCAATGGATCTGAACAGCAAAGCAAGTCTCTTCTTCTCTCCCTGGGACTGACCTTCAGCTAATGGTCCCAAAGAGCATCACAAGTCTTCTACCTCACAGCTTCATCATCATCATTCACTCAGTCCTTGGGAAACCCCATTCATATGTCTGAGACAAGAAACTCCAAAAATGATTCAGTACCTCTTTGCTACTTTCAGGACTCCCTACCCGGCAAAGAACCAGTGTTTGCTAAATCACCTCCAAAATCATCAGACAAAACAAAGCTTCCAATCAAAAACCTACTGCAATCCCAAATTAAGAAGCTAATAAATACAATGAAAGAAACAAAACAAAACAAACACACACACACAAAGAAAGTCTTCACCTCTAGCAAAATTAATTTATCAGTAGCTGGTGTTTTATTCAGCTAGTGGCAGACAACACAAATTTTAAATCTTTTATGGCCATGATTCAGTTCTTTGGACAACCAGTGCCCTTCTGACACCATCATCTTACATTGCAAGCCTGTGAGCTCCTTCATTTTAGGAGAATACAATGCAATAAAAGCTTGTCATCTCACTGGGGATTTTCTATTACCCAAAGGTAATGGAATTTAGTTTAAGAAGCTAATGTCTACCTGTTAATAAAAAGCCAATTAATAGAGCATTAATTTTTGTTATTCAGAGATATCTTTCTTATGTAATAAGCAGCATTGTGTGGGAAAGCTGAAGACCTCCCACCTTATCTTTTATCTCTTTAATATGTCTGAAAAAACTGTTGAACAACATGAGGAATGAAGACTTCATTCCAATGTGCACATATACTGCTTTTTACAAGCCAAGAGAAGAACACTGCTATATGTAAAAACCATGGTAATGGAAACATCTAGAACAGTTCTTAACTGTTTAATCTCACTTGGCCATTAATTATGCAGAAACAGAACAAGTCCAATGTTGCAATCACATACATATTCCACAAATATTTGATCTAGCCTGCATCTGTTTATCAGTCTCAACCATTAATCATATTAATGATGTAGACATGTTGGTTAAGATGGTGAAACACATATGTAACATAACATGTCTGATCTATAACATTCTTCCATAATGCATTCTAAGGACACACAATTACGGCTGTTCAACATCTGCCTACAGAGATAGTAACTTAGACAACATATAAGCCATTCCAGAGATTAAAAAAACAGTAGAGGCATGAGAGCATTTATACACATATTCTGCTGATTGGTTTTTACTGTAAGCAGTGGGCTGATCCCAGCCAGCAGCTGAGCACCACACAGCTTGTTCATTTCCCTGCCCAGAAGCATAGGGGAATGAATAAGAAAAGCAGAAGCAAGAAAACTCATGGGTTGAGATAAAGACAGTTCAGTAAGTGAAGAGAGGATAAAGGGAAAAAGTGATGCAAAGGCAGTCACTCAGCACTTCCCACAAGCAGAAGGATGCTCAGATAGACTCTGACTCAGACCAACTCCCCCTGCTTGGTTCTGACTGCTGAGCATGACACTGTGTGGCATGGAGTATATCCCTTTGGGTCATATGGGGTTAGCTGTCCAGGCTCTGTCACCACTCAAGTTTTTGCCCACTCCAGCCTACTTGCTTCAGGAAGTGGGCAGAGAGGGAAGAGGAGAAAGCCTGGATGCTGTGCAAGTACAGCTTTGCAATAGCCATGAGTAAAAATAAAACACACAGTACCTTAACAGCCGTTAAGAATTTTAACTCGAACCCAGACAGATTCAGTACAAAATCCTTTTCTATAAATGCAGCCATTTCCAACCTGTTTTAACTTTGTCAGGAATGCCACATTAAGTCCTATGCAGGAGCTTCCTATGTAAAACATTATTTTACAATAAAAATTCAAAAATCGCTCTTTATTTGACAACCTGTTATTGAACAAATAAACTAACTTTTAAAAACACAGATCTATTCACCACCATAATGTCCTGTAAACTGAGATTTAAACATTTCATCTATCCCCTGTGAGCAGAAGTAATTTCATTTTTTTAAATCCTTTCTAAAATACTTCCAATTTCCATGAAATTCAACCTCAAAGAAAATATCACACTTACAGATCAAGAACTTTTACACAAATTTTAGACAACCACAGACCATGACAAGGATATACAAGTGCAATCTTTTAGTGTCTAGATCTATTTCTTCTAGTTAATTTCAACACAAAAATCTTACCTGATCAGGAAAATTAAAACATTAAGCTCCACATATCAACCTCCTGCCTTTTTCTTTAGGGGGAAAAAGCAAAAAAGAACTTCTAAAACCCACTGAAAGGCATACAGCTGATACAGTCTGGCTGCACAAATCATCTTTCAAACATTCCAAGGACAAGCACAGTAACAAGCAAACCCTTTCTCTGACTACACTGTACTGTACAGCATAGAACCCTTATACTGGGTAGCCAGTTTTTCAGAGAAATAACTGAAGTTTTCACACATTACAAATGCAAGAAAAAAAAAAAGACAAAAATACAACAACACAACAAAGCTAATGCAATGCTCTTTTTGTTTGTTTGCTTTCTAGCCACTTACATGAAGCTCCAGTAATGGAGTCATGGTGTCCTGAGAAAAACTGTCATGACAAGATTCTTTTGGAGTTCCCATCTCTGGTTCAGGTGTTGAATAGAGAATTTCTTGCAGTGGCTTGAATTCTACTTCGTCATCGTCATCATCATCATCTAGGCTACAATGCAAGCTCTCATCTTCACTATCAAGGCAGCTTTTTGATTTTCCATTCAACTTGGACTTGTCTGCACAGGTGCTTTCAACTTTTAGCTCTCCTGAGTGTTGTGAAGACATACGGCCACTGCCCATGCACCCTTCTTTAAAACCCAAAGAACGGGAAACAATTTTACCAGTATCTTTCCAGAGAAGCTTCCCAGAACCTTCTGCTGAACAAGAACCAGAAGGACTTTGTGCACTGTATTTTGAAAAACTGTTGCTGGATTGAACACTGCAAGCTTTACTGTGCATACATCTTTCTGATCTTTTCCCATCTTGCTCCTTCTTTGCATACAATACCTGAGATAAGCCAGCATTCTGGAGAGGAGATTCCACACCTTTTGAATGTGTTACATGGTGGAGAGAAGGCAACGCAGTACTTTTTTCCTGAGAAAAAGGAAGGGACTTTTCCAAGAAAAAGCATGAGTTTGCCACCTGCAATTGATTCTCTTTGGTATCCACAACAGAAAGGTGGTTATTTTTATCGGGACTGTGTGCAGCATGTGAAGATGACAAACCTACAGAGGAGGAATTATTTTTCTCAATTTCATCACTTGAGCTGAGGCATTCCTCTGGAAGAGTAGAATCATGTCTAGGTAGAGCAGTAGCCTCCATCAATTGCAGAACACCATCACAAGTAGACTTTAAAAGGATATTTTTTACAAAGTTATACCTCTTGTTTCTGCGTTTAGCACATGATCTGAACGCAGGGTCATCCAAGCTCGAAACATCGGATTTATTTGAACTGTCTGCATCCACACTCATGGCACCACATTTTCTTTTCCCAGGAAGGTCTATTTGTTTGGATCGCCCAGAAGACATTTTGGATCTAAGGCAGCGTGAAGGAACAGACTGGTTCTTCTGCATACCAGCAACCACCTCAGATGATGCTCTTATTGCATTTGGAGAAGATGCCTCATGTTTTGAAACCTGCTTTGGCTTTGGTCGAGATGGGTCATCTAGGAAATGTTTAAGAAAAGCATGAAGGACTGTTGCCACGTTTAAAAAAATAAACCCATAACATCTTACCATTAAAAAAACCCCTAACTTTCTTGCTAATTTTTGCATTAGGTTTCCTGTTCATTGTTTAACTCAGTTTTGCCTGAAGTTTTTATCAGAAACAACAATATTTGTATTCTGCTTAAACACAGTGGACCACAATTAAAACTTAGCTGATATTGTGCTGTTACAATAGTATTGTAACTTACATAGAAATTAACTTAAATCCTTTTGGTTTTAAATCCGCTCAGTAACCACTTCAGAACATTTTTCCTATACACTAGAATCCATCAGTCTTTGGAAGCAGACAACAGCACAGTTCAGATACATGACTGGAAGGAGGTCCTAAAGACTCAAGCTTGTATTCATCTGAGTTTTTATAAACTCAGTTCTGCCCACAATAGAACAAATTCATCTCATTAAATAGGACAAAAAACAACAAGAATATCAGCTAAACTTTAGTATTTGGTTCAGTAAGAATGCTCTTTTTGGATTAGGCTGGAAGTAAAAATTTCTTGGCTAACACAAATGTGGACTTTCAAAATGCAAGAGAAACCAGAAAATATAATCAGGGATTAAGGGCTTAAGACAAATGAATATAATGACTTCTAATTAACTTACTAACAATCTGAGTTTTTTTAATAAAATCCCAAATTACTTTTAAACCTCTTCAAGACTGCCATATATTAGAAATAACTTTGACTATACAGCAGTAATTTTTTTGACAAACAGAAAAATGTAGCTTTAATGGAAAAAAAAGAGATACTAAGTGAAGAACCTGATTGTTTAATTAATTCCATATTAGCAGAATTGCTTCTTCCTGAGGCCGTGTCCCTTGAAACAGAATGTGGTATTTTTCTCAAAGGACATCCATTTCCCTAAAAATAAAGATGGAGAAAAAGTTAATTGCATACTTTTTAATTTAGGATGTTGACATGTTACACCAAGTGCTGAATCCAGCACAAGACTAAGTTCCACACCCCTCAGATATATGGTAACATACTTAATTTCAAGACAAACTTAAAACACAGCTGCAAAGATCTCAACAAAAGGACTCTCCACAACCCAAATTTTTAGATTTTTTTTCTTCAGACTGGCCTCTAGTTCTAAACTGCTCCAGTTTTAGGGCCATTAGCCACTTGTGTCCCTGGACTGTATGGCAACATAGCCCAGCTGGCTTTCCTCAAACAAGTCATTAGGAACTTAAGTACCAACATGACAGAAAGCCTAGGCAAGAAAATACTGAGGGTGGTGTTGTAAGGAGAAAAGGAAACACAAGCTAAACAATCTTTATTGTTCCACTCATAGCACATTATGGAGGCACACATAATGATCTTCCTTGCAAGTAACCAGCAAATTTTACTTGTTATAAAAGTTGATATAATTCAACTACATACTTAATAGGATCACTCCCACCTCTGTCTATAAACTGTGGCTTAAGTCAGAAAATCTGAACTGCTATTAACAACTTCTTACTAGCAGAAATTTGCCAGGCTGTTCCCTACACTACACTGTAAGAAAATACAAGCTTATAAGACATTCAAGATAAAGACATTTTTTCCTACAAAATACAATTTAAAGTTACAAGTTCCATTGCACTTCCATATTTGCATCTAATCCAGAATATCTCCTCTGCTTTTAAAACCAGATTTTTTGTTTATTATAAAATAGTTAAGAACCTGCTAACTCAAGCATGACCTAATATTTACAGAGGAGTAGAAAATGAAGCAAAAGTAGCCAAAATCTTTTCTTACACCTGAAACAGACAGCGCCAAGAATCTCATATTACATTGAAACAAACAAACAAACAGACAAACAAACAAAAAACATGCACAATGGGTCACTGATTTCCACCTTTAACAGCTCTTCTAAACACACCTGATAAGATACACTTGTTCCTGAGAATGGCTTTACAGGATGTGACTGAGATTGTTTAATTCTATGTTTCTTCTGCTTCCTTTCCCTGCAGAGAGCTTCCAGTGACAACTGAAATTCAGAGTCAGTTGAAGCACAGGGCAGTTTCATAGGAAGACCTGGGTTTTGGCACGTAGAGGTGTTGTTTGCAGTGCCATTATTTCTTGTGCAGGCTTTCTGAGTATCAGCTTCTGATGATTTGTCAGAGTCTGAACTACTTTCGTCCAGATCCATACAGTCAGCTTTCTGTTCCAAACTATTTCCACAAGACAATGGTGTTCTTGTTACATCCACACACTTCCCATTTCTTCCCTGTTCTGACTTGGTACTTTTCTCGTTTTTGGCCGAGAAACAGCTGCGAGGGTCTGGGGTAATAAGTTTTTTAATCACAACTTTTGGGTGCAATGAACCCAGTGCCTTGCACACTCTGACATTCTCTAAAATGTGTACACTGTCCTTTTTCTCCTTAATTCCTCTTCGAAAGGCATTTACCACATAGCTTGTGATTGGTGTTCGGTCTGGCATCTTCTTTCTTCTGACCTTCTTTGGAGAAGATATTTTCTTTTCAAAACATTCACTGTGTAAAACTGACCGTCCAATTCCTGCATCTTTTACATTTCCTCTGTCTGGTGAGCACAACACAGTTCTGTCTTTATAGCTAAGATCTAAGAAAGAAAAGACAAATTATCCACAATCACCTTAATGGGGAAAAGAAATATCCTTGCACTGTATTGATATTTATGTCTCTCTCACATGCAGTAGGAAATTAATTTCTTTAATTACTTAGATTTGCTTGTCACACAAGCAGTATTTCATATCAAAGAATATAATTTATGTCATAAACAACTGAATCTAGCTTAAGCATGAGACAATAACTTGAATAACTACATCACTCTATAAAAAATTCATTTTAATAGAAAAATTACTTTTTTCAATTACATTATTGGAAAAAAATTTACATATGCACATTTTTACTTATTTGGTAAGCTGTATTTGTATTGCTGCTCCAGTTTGGAATAGAACTGGACTATGCTTCTGCATAGTTAAAACTTATATAATTAAAACTTATATAAATATCTTCCATTTAGAAAACCCACATACTTACCTTGGTTTAAAACTGGTTTGAAGAACTCTGTAATGGTCTGGTTTCTGAAGAAAAAACATAACTTTGTCTTTTTAAAAGAACAACAACTAAATGTCCATACAGTGAATCTTGATAAAACTAAAATGCTGCTGTTTATTTCTACATAATTTTTTAATGCCAGATGGTTTTATTTCAGATTGGCTTCATGAGCCAAGCAAAGTGAAGACTATATGTCAAGTTTCCCCACACAAAATGTTTCTTTTATCATCCTAGTAAGTCTTAACCATCCTTTCAGCTTAAACTAAGCTTTCTTAAATGGGACTTACCTCACTTGTATCTAATATTCTAGTTGAAACCTCACCGGTACCTTATGTGGTGATCTTAACAACCTCCCATCTCCACTGTCAACACTTTGAACTGTTAACTCCTACTGTAATTTTAAAATAATAATGGCAAGCAGCTGACCTTACTAACACCATTAGTGACCAAACCCTCTTCAGTGTATTACTAACTGCATTTAAGCCTTAGGTCAAAGTCTGTCTGCAAATTTCTGGCTATTTCAACTAGCCCTATAACTTTCTTGTTGTTGTCCAAAACTCTTTAAGCACCATTTGTTGCTTTTTTCACACATCTGGTCCCAGGCTGGCATGCAAATTCCTACCCACACTATTACCAGACTTATCAGCAAAAACTTGTCTCAGCACCATCACAAATAAATGCATGTGCAAGTGGCCTCTCTCCCAGCACGCATTACTGGCATCTTCTGGCTTTTAACGAAAACAGCAGTCTACAGCTGTATTATTTTTAAACATACACAACAATTAATGACTTTAAATAAATGTATTTTCTCTAGCAAGTGTACGTGGGACATGAGAACACCAAGGCATTCCTCTGTGAGTGAATGTCACTTTCAAAAACACACAAAATGATTGAACATTAAAACACATCAAGAACTATGAACTTGCAATCATCATTTCTCCCACATGGCAAGGAAGTTCACTGACAACTTCAAGGCTATACTTATGCCTGTTTTTGAAGTGTCTCCAAGTTCCAACAAAATACTGGTGTGAGAAAGTAAGAATAATGCAGATTTGTTTAATAAGGTCTTCCATCTTTTGCATTCTTTCTGTGGCTTCCAAAATAAATCTATACTGTTACTGTCTGCATAGCAGTAACTATAAAGGCACAACATACTCATTCCAGAATGAGCATTCAAGCATCCAGACACAACTGAGCTTTCACAGACCCAATAACCATTTTTGAAGCTCAGGCCAGAAGAACCCACTACTCATTTGTTTAAACTAAACTAAACTAAACTAATCCTTTCCATAAACTTATTACTTCAACTTTTGCATTTGCTAACTAACATGTTTTCTGCATTTTTAGCACCTACACAACTACAAAAAGTTGTTTATATTCACTGATGTGTCTACAACGGGGCAACTGGCAAGCATTGATGTTTGAGAATACTGCAACTCCATGAAGAGCCACCTGTAATCTGGTTATGTGAGTGCATAAAACTGTGTGTTTGCCTTACCAAACTACTTGTCAGTGACTTGCCTCCAACCTGTCCCAGCTTAATTTGACATGGCCAAAACACATCAGCTCTTCCCACCCACTGAAGCAGCAGAGTCACCAATTGTCAGTTCAACATAAGCATCCAAAGCCTAAGTTGCAGGTTAATTCAGTTACTGCTGTTGCTGACTGATCTGTCTTTCAGCCACAGACCAAGTCCCACTCTGGCACCCTGACCTCACCCTCCCACCAAGGTGCTCTCAGGCTTTAATTTTGCAGGGCACTCCCCATGTTTGTGACTCTTTTCTCAGCCGTAAACCCATTCTGTGCCCACAGCTTCCTGCCCTGCCTATCTTTCCAAACCCCTTCCATTTTCCTAACTAGGCAACTGTACTTTTTCCTTCCAGGTTAAAGCCCCACTTGCAATACCAATCACTGTCAACAATCCAAATCTCGTCTTCACTTACCTCACTGATTCCTCTCCACACTGGAATCTTTACAACAAACCAAAACTATGTCCTTTTATCTTATTCCCTCTTTCTGCATCCACTACTTTGGAGTGATTGCTAATCTCCCCCCTGCATCCAATATCTCAGGGTTCTTTCTCCTGTCTTGTATTCTAAATGAAAGAGCTTTGTAACAAAATTAATAGAATCATCCAGTTATTTGGGTTGAAAGCGGCCTGAAAGATCATCTAGTTCCAAACCCCTGCATTGACAAAGATACCTCCCACTAGACAAAGTTGCTTGTTCCGTAATTATACAAAGCCATGTACAACACAACAGAGAGAATGGAGGCACTGCTCCTAAAATTAAAAGGTTTGGGTTTTTTTCTCCTTGGAATGAAAGTTTAACCTTGAATGGAGAGCAATTTTTGTCGTAATACTATTTCTTTAAAAGCACTTATCCACTGATGTTTTCTACTTTGCATTCTACTGCTTTTGGAAGAACAAGTAATAGGAACTGTCCAACTAAACCAGAATAATAGTAAGCACTGTACTGTGTATCAGAAAAGGAAGTGTACTAGAAACTTCAAACAAAACCACGGGTGGAAAAAAAAGAAGGTATGTGATACAGTAAAAGGAGGAGCAGGTGAAAGTACTGAGCTTTCCAACATTCTTTTCACATGAAACTACAACAAGATATGTGCTTTTCTACTTCCACAGGACCATAGCTGCTTACAGACTACTCACAAGTGAATTTCCAGTGGTGTTTTAACAAGTAGTGAAATAACAAGCCCTAAAAGAATCAAGGGCAGACAGAGCAATGATAATTGCTAGGGTTTTTTTTCTTTTCTACATAACATGGAAGTCACAGTTGTTTAATGTACCTTTGTAAACAACTAGATAGCTCTGGTTAATGGTATTCAGCAAAATCTTCATTCAAAATTATTTGACCATTTTTTGCACAATCTCACCTGACACAGCAGCAAGCCCACTAAAAGCCCAGGTAAATCAGAAGCACAAACACATAATCTCACTTGACAACGAAAAAACATAGGCAGCTAGGAGGCATACCTTTCAAGTCTTTCATAATTAAGAGCACAACCTGCATGAAAGAGGGAAAGTTATGCTTTCACTTGTTTAAAAAGACAACCCCCGAGTATTTCTTAGTTAGTAATTAGTATTTACAGCCACACCAGTGGTTTCTCTGCCTGAACAAAAACTACTTTTGGAAGTCTGTGCTGGCAACACTGCAACAGTGCAGAGAAAGCACAGCCACACAACACTGGAATAAACTAGAAAACATACCCAATATTTGACAATAATCGGTCTTTTTGATAATCCTAACACAACCAAAACAGAGTAGTTCCACTTCCTGGGGAAAAAGAAAGAAGTGAAACTGAACTTTTACCTTCTCTCTTTCCTTCAAACATCAGGGCTATGAAAAAATATGCTAATTATGATTTGCCTCACAGTGCAAGAAACAAAACTAAACTTGTCGACCTGACAAGCCTCATCCAACCTTTAGCAGAATCTGGATTTCTGCTTGGTAGAAAGACTGTCACTGGAGACCTTGTTTTCCATCACCGTTAGCAGTGCAGTTCAGAGCTGTGAACGAAAGCCGTCCCCCCAGGGCCGAGCTGCTGAAGCTCACCGAGCTCCACAGGGAGGCGGTGGCAAACCTCGGGCAGGAAGCGGGAGGACAGGTGGGTACACGTGGGAGGACCGCGTATTTTGCGCGATGCGCTGAAGAAACTAGTCACCAGCTGCTTCAATTTATTTATACCCTGTCAGGCTCATGGCTATCAAGACACCTTTCACAACAAAGTACCAGCAACCCCTCCAGGGCTGCCGAGTACACTGAGGGGGCACCTGCCGACCCTGCGGGCTGGCACACCGCTCCGGTCCCTGACAGCCTCACACCACCATCCAAGCCTAGAGGGGCTGAAAGGCAGACACCAGGCACAGCACGGCCAGGCTCCCGCAGCCGCCAGCCCCGGGCAGCGAGACCCCAGCCCCCGGCCATGGCGCCAGCCGCTCCACCCGGGCAGTGCACATCGGAACCGCTCCTTCGCCCCGGGAGGAGCCCCGCTGGGTGGACCCGGTGTCTCGACGGCCGCGACCGCCTCCCACGCTGCCGTCCGCCCCTCACCCGTCTCCAGCCGGTACCTGAAGTCCTGGGACGCCTCTGTGACCGCGGCCGCCGGCGTAAAATGGCGCCGGGACCTGGTGACGGGTGGGCCCGGCGATGGCACGCCCACGCGGAGCGGCCGGGTCATGGCGCGGACTGCCTGGATCACCCTGCGCGGCGGAGGGAAACGGGCAGTCAGAATGCTTCCGGAACCATAGCAAAAGCCACCGGCTCGGGCGACCCTGCCCCCGGGGGTATGGGCGGGAGACTACGGGGACGGGTTTTCGTTGTTTTGTTTTTTGGGTGTTTTTTGTTTTGTTTTTTTCTAAAGGCTCGGCCTCTGATTGGCTGAGCTGGCGAAGGAGTCGTGCCTCCCATTGGTTCTTTGCCGGCGGGGGCGGGACGGGCAGACTGAGCGCGGCTGTGAATGGCTGCGGAGAGAGCGGGCGGTGGGCGCGTCCTTCCGCGGCCGAAGCAGGAAGGGCGGTTTGGCGCCTTGGTCTCCTGCCACTCAACGCCCCGCTCCCCCATTCCCGCTCTCTGATTGGTGCTCACAGCGCAGGCCCCACCCCCGCGCGCGGGCCAGGCACCGCCCCGCTCCTTCCACCCGTGCCTCGGTCCCGCAGGTCGTGGGCCCTTACGGAGGCTCCGCCACTCTCGGCTTTGTGGGAGGGCTGCGGCTGACCCTATCCCCACGGATAGGGATTGCGGGGATTGCTGGATTCACCTGCAAGCACAAGTGTCCCGTGAGACAGACGGTCAGGGACCAATGAGCTGCGTGTCTTACAGCTGTGGTAGGAACCCAGGCTGCAGGTTCCATCTCCTCAGCTGCCTCCAGGTCTTAGGAGGCTAAAAAGTTGGGAAGGGAGTAACTTTTCTGAAATTGCCCACTGAAATCATGACAAAGGGGAGATTCTTGAGGAATATCAAGTATTAAGCAGAGGCCTGACATAAGAGCCTTGAAGAGATCCATGACTCACAGGAACTAAGATATGAGGAATCCAGCTTGCATACCTTAATAACTATTAATCTCCTGAAGATTTGCATTCTTGAGAGATGACAAAGGAAACACTGTGCCTCAAGGGCATGAGGTCTGCAGAACTCAACAGAAACTAAAGAGGGCAGGGGGAGATGGAGACCACCGGCTCAGAAATGCCCTCTCCCCAGTTATGACCACTGCTCACTGGACATGTGCCTTGATTTAGAAGGATGCTGTGCATCTAAACAGGAGTGGTCAAGAAACCAGTGGGACTGGTAGTGATGTTATAACCAGTAAATAAGTGTAAATAAAGGTGTATCTTGATGCTTGCTAAACAGGATAAATACACCACAGCTTTTTGTATGGGGTGTTGTTAGCTTTGTGGATTTACCACCTAGCATGCTTTTCTGTGCAGAACTGAAATAAAGAAATACCTTGGCTCCATGTGTAGGTCAGATTACTGGAAGCCATTTAAACAGACCCAATTTTGGGACAACAAAACCAGCAGGCACACATGTGCCTTCCCCACTCACAGCCTGCTGGCAGCTTCACCCCTAGCCTTAAAATTCACCCTTTGTGTGATGGCTTTATGTTCCTCACTACACTTTGTCCCAAGGGCCCGAGCCAAAACCTGGACTAGATGACCCAAAGAGCCAGATTTGCAAGCTTAGAGAGTACTGTCATCAATAGCATTCTATGCAAATTTACATCACTAGTCTCTATAAAAATTAGCAGCATCAAAACATCTTCACAGTTGTAGCTCTAACAGTTAAAAGCAGATACAAGCTAATCCCTGTCCTTGGTCTGCAGAAATTGATAACGTGAACAGAGCTTTCTTCATCACAACAGTGCTCCTGAAGGATATCTGGGGCACTTCATGCTGTAATTGGCTTTGGTTTTGTTCATTCTACCACACTAAGAGTGGAGATGACCAAAGCCAATTTTCTAATGTTTTTCTTGTATCCATGAACACCATGAACTCAAGGAAAAAGGAAAGGAGGGAGCCATGTGATGTCTCCCTGCCTGAAGTATGCTGGCCTGAAGTACGACAGCAGAAGTAAGAGCATTGCAGAACTGAAAGCACAGGTCAAAATATGAAACTACTTTTTGAGCATCTGAAGTGCCCGAGTCTGTCATGTACTTCATCCCTCCCTCTCACCCTGCACTGTCCTTCAACCTGTTTTTCAAACGCTTTCATCCCTGTAATTTACGATGTCTTAGACCCAAAGAATAAAACATTTCCTGCCATTACACCATTTACCTTGCTTTAACTCACCCTACACACATTCTGTCTTCAGCTGCAAGCTTTATGCCCCAGGGACCATCTATGACGTGTGTAGGAAACCCAGCAGTAGGGGATTCCACCGTTCAACAGGACACTTAGAGGCACACGAGGACACTCAAATCCATGTTTGTGCTTGGTGCAGCTTCCTTGAGCAACAAATTAGTAGTTGGACTTGCTGTCATACAGTTTTGCTTGAAAAGACAATAATGTGCATTTTAATTACTGTTTAATAATATGTTAAGGCAAACTTTCATGCCCAGTGTTAGCCAGGAATTTCATAATTACTTTAATTTCACATTGAAGGAGCAGATGAAATTAAATATAAACATTTGCTTTACCTTTTGGTTTAGTACAAAATTCCAGTCGACCTACCTGTGTGTTAAGTTACATGGCTTGTAAATATAAACAGTAACAAAAGGGCACAAAAGAGTCAGTTGCAGAGTGTACAAGTTTGCAGGAAATGCAGAGACCCCAAGCAGCTCCCATGCTGCACTGGTGATGCCCAAGTAAAGCCATTTCTCATAAGGAGCAGGCAGCAAGGATACAAAATCCAGTAATTACCTAAATATAATAATTTTGCTTATAAAGGCCAACTCATGGCAAGTGTATGACAATCTTTGTGGAAAGTATTATAGCACTGAAGACAGCAGAGGGAAAGTAAGAAAAAGGTGCAGCAGCTGTAGTGTTGTAGGTTGGTTTTTTTCCCCCAAGCAGGAAGATTGTGTAGACACAGGCACAGTTTTTTTTAAAAATAGATACCCTATAGCAGGCCCCAATTTCAATTAGGCAACACCAGCCATTAGGTATACAAGTACCTCAATCAGTAAGTAATCATAACACTCAAACTATATTTAAATTTAAGTAGAATAACTCTTATTCCCAGAGATACTAAGTATACTCAAGAAAGAGGGAATCTTACTTTTCCTGACAATTTGGACGCACTTTGCTGCTTACAGTTCCCTTCCTCCAAGTTCTGCAAACTACAAGACATCTCATGACTGTCTTTGAAGAGTCTGAAAAATCATTTGACTCCTGCCCAATACCATAGTATTCATTTTTATTTTGTATTAGTCCTTCCCATCATGCAGTCTGAACATTCACAAATAACAAATTTTGAAAAAGAAAAAAATCTAGGAAACTTGTTAAGGTTTTGCAAGTAGATCTGGAAGTATACTGGGGGTATAATGCCAGATATTCTTTACTATTTATTTCATCTGTTCCTTAATTGCCTTCCAGAATGATTCATGCTTTTATTTTCAAGCAAAAGCAGGATTCATTCCAGAGCGCAGAGGCTTTAAGCAGCATCCACAAGGAAATAGGTTCCCTGCAGCACATCTGTATAATCATGAACTGATTTGTCCACAGCCATTAACATCTGAAACTTACTCACATGTAATCTCTATTGTAACATTTTAATGTAGAAGTTCTTAATAGAGTTAAAAGCCCGGGATCCAGGAAGGGCACAGATTATTTTGTCAGAGAAACAAAGCACCATTTCTCGTCTGTGAAAAAACAGCCCTTAGGCTTCTGAAAGTTTAGCTGGACTCAAGGGTTGTCCAATTTTCACTTCAATACATCAGTACTTTCAGCCTTTCTTCTAGAAAACCACCCATCACCTCAGAATCACCATTCCTTAACACCAGAAACTAAGTCTTTCTGAAGTCTTCCAAAGGTAGCTGAAATCATGCTGTAAAGAAAAGCCACACCAGTTTTCTGAACTACTTTTTATTTCTTTCAATTTAAGAAGCCACAAAGATAGTTAATACCTCAAAATCATTTGTAGAAAATGAAGCAGGTTGTTCCTTCCCCCTATAGATCACTCACACAGGAGGTTCTGTGTGAGACCTCTCATCTTCTGGCAGAAGAGACATTCTGAGGCTGCAGCCATCACCCCTGCGAGGCACTTCTGCATTGTTGCCAAGGGGCAACCAGAGCAACCACACCCTGACCATGCAGAGAGACAGCAAATCCCTCGGGGAAGAGTATGCATAGTTATATGGGGCCACCCTCAGCAGTCAGAAGAGGCTGTGACCTGTGCTCAACCATTAACCCTTAGATATTTGTGAGAAGAATACAGTTTTCCAGGGGGTGATTTGCAGCCCTAATCTAAACAAAGGAGAAGGTGTTGCGGGTTTCAAAGTCATAAAGCTTATGGAATGTGGGACATTGCAGCCATTTTAACCCATGAATCTGCATTCACTTTGCAGCATGACTGTCTCAAGGCCCCATATGAAATGCTTACCCTAATCACTTTCTTTGAAAAAAAAAAAAAAAAAAAATCTAAGGACCGCCTGTCTCATTAATGTGTCTGTTTACTTCCACTTTGTTTTAATATGCCTAACCTCACCATAGACACAGCAAAGTGTCAGTTGTTCACAATCATTGACCTTGCACTATCTCCAAGGAATCAAAGCGAAAACAGAAGATGTTTTTCTGAAGCCTCCTAGAACATTAAGTACAATAACAGAAGCAAACACAAGTAGTGAGGCTGCCAGAGGGAAATTTCTCTAAGGAATCACACAGAGTGACAGGTAAGGGCCAAGGCAGGTATCATCTTAAGTCTTCTCCCCATGGAGTCTACGCTTTTTCCTGATACAGAATAAAGTTTAGAGAAAGAGATCAATCAACATTTTTTAGCATACCTTCTATTAGCCTATTACTGATGGATATGGAATATTTTTATTTGATTTATGAAATTTACTTTATATAATATACACTGAAATCATAGAATCACAGGATGTCAGCTTGGAAGGGACCTCAAGGATCATATGGTTCAACCCAAAAAGCATCACCCCAGGTACTTTAAAGCACATGATGATTCATGATTGGTTTTGGAGCTGATTTTCATCATGAAGAGCATCAATAAAGCAGAGTCACAAAGGTGCTAGGGGCTTTTCCTTCCATCGCCCTTCATTAGTGCTAGCAGGGAGGTCAATTTTGGAGATTTTTTTGGGTTGCTTGAGTTAATATTTTGGAGGCCTGCTCTGCTTTATTGATGAGAGACCACCACCACTGGGTCACCTCACCCCTTACTTAATTTCAGAAATGAAATTGTTTTATGAAACAATGTGCTGTATGAAATCCACATTGTAAGGTAAATGACTAAAACAGACTCTTTCCTGACACTAAATAATAGGATGTTGATTTGGGCTTATCTAAGCTGTGTCAGGCATTATGCATGTAAATAGATAAGCTCAAGGAACTAAAGGCCTTGCAAATGTAATCTGACTAAAACTAAATGGAATCTGAGCTATCAGATCTGATGTTTAGTGAAATCACTACTGAGCATTCCAGGAACCAATTTTACACCCCCTTTACAAGACACTGGTACCCTGACATGCAGCTCACAGAGCACTTTCATTGAGGTGAACATCTGGAAAGAATATTTACAGTGCCAGTTTCAACTGCTATAATAGTTTTATCAGCTGGGTGTTTTCATATCTCAAACTGCAGTATTTTCTCTTCTTTCAGAGCCTGCTTCACCCAGGGAATTGGCATCTTTAGCTCAGCTGGCACACTAGCTCCCTTTTTTTGACTGGACAAAAAGATGGCAGCATTAGACTAGTGTGCCAAGGGGACATATTGTGTAGAAAATGTCATTGCTTTGTGTACCATAATAATTCTATTACATTAATATACATTAATAATTTCATAGTTTGTTCACACCTTGAACACACACTACTAATTTTTCCAACATGCATACCTATTCCCACAACAGTTTTAATAGAAAACTTATAATCTATCTAGGTCAGCTAAGTTCCACCTCTTCTACTTCTCCTATGTTGTATCTTTTAATTATTCAAGTCTTTCAAAGTTGCAAGTGCCAGGACTCTCAATGCTTAAACTTCATAGGCAGGAGCCATAGAGCCACATACACAAAACTCCTTTGTCACAACCACTTGAAATAGCCTGGTTTACAGCTTAAGGAAATAAAAATTAGAAATGGCCTTCACCTGTAGCTTCTTCAGACAACATCTATCATGTTGACATTCACCAAAGCCAATTCCTGTCCTTGCTGATCCCCTTCTGGGGGGCTGGGGGGGGGGTTGTCTCTTGTAGAGGAGGTGTGTTATATTCCTGATTAACATCCTGTTAATTGCTGATTACTTCTGGGAAGTGTAATCAACTTACACAAAGGTCAAACACCAAAACAAATAACAATGAAGGGCAATCCACTGCTACCAGTCAATGAAAGGGGTTTTCCTTCAGCAGTTTATCAATGTTTCTCTGGCTTTTTCTCCACAACATGAATATATTGCTTTAAGCTTTATGTGCAACAGAAATTTTAGTTGTTAAATTGAACTAATTCAGGTGCCAGGCCTCTCTCCTTTTCTTCCTCTTACATGTTACGCTGTGACTAAACTCTTAAAAAAACCAAACCAAACCAAAAACTCTTTTGCAAAGATTGTGGGAATCCCTCAATCAGCCTCTGTTATTTTATTTCTTCTGCAGAGATCTAATGAAGTTGTGGGCTGCTCAGCCTTCAAAAGAGTTTTTAAATGCCTCCTGGGACAGGAGAATGGGAGTCACTGCCTCCATCAGAAATAATCAGATACAGGACATTTGATGTCTAGACCAAAGGAGCAAACACTTATACTTCAGATCCCTTACATTGCCTTACTACTGTTTTTATCTTAAATTCCATGTCTGTGGGTGAACAACTGGAAGGCTGATATAGCAAAAGCAGCAAGTACTAGCAAATCTTTTCCAAAGGACTTTTTCTTCAGTAAACCAACTAAGACTGCAGGACCAGCCATTTCACTGAGAAGCTGGGGACCACACAGCTGTCATTTCAGTGAGGAAAAAGCCTAAGCATCATCATGGCTCAGAGAGAGGCTTGGAAAAAGCAGAAATGCATTAGAATTTTTAAAAGAGGTTAGGCCAGCAAGTAGACCAGCTGGGCTGTTGAGGTCTGTGCTAGTAACAAGGAAGCATTGGGGGTATTTTATTTCTGTCACTGATACCATAAACATGCCTGGGATACCACTTGGCTATGAAAAATCAGACAATTACTCTAGCAGATCAGTTAGGGACACTTAACAAACCTGCAAGGGGAACACCTGCTTAGCACTTAGAGCTTGCATTTGTGTTAGTCTGGAGTTTCTCAGTTTTAGGATCAATAACCAGGGTGGCAGCAAGGTGTGTGGACAGCCTTTGAATGGACCGCTTCCTCCTAGACGAGTTCCAAGAGTCATCTCTCACCTGGAAAATGCTATAGGTCACATTATACCACGTCCATCTACCTGTTCCAGGAAGGCTGCTGTTCAGATAGAAATGCAGATTCATAGCAGCAATTCTAATGCTTATATGAAGGAAAACACCAGCAAAAACTATTAATCAAGTGAGGGATAGACAAGTGGCTTGTATTGACAACGAAGAATGTAATCAACAACAATTAGACTGAAAGACTGACAAATAAGATGTAAACATCATGAAGCCTGTGCTCTGCTAATGCCACGCAAAATCAACTCATTGGGAGACCTGTGTTCTGATAACAGGAGGAGGGTGACAGAGTTACATCATCTTGTATGCACCAGTGCTATCTGCTCTAACAGAAAGGCAAACTGGTTGTAAGAATGCTCAAAATGAGAAAATGAATTCAAAATTCATTGAAATGAATGCTCAAAATGTCACTACCATGACAGCCCTGAGGAGAATAAAAACATCTATCCCCTTACCTACAGGATAAACTCCTACTCATACAGAAGGGGGGATTCCCTACATTCACGCATAGTTACAATTTGCTGTAACCTTCAGATCATTTCAGGCAGAGCTGTTACTGAACAGCCACTCTCCATCTGACAGTCTTGCAAATCATTGCTCTAACTCTCTGCAATCCTTTGTTCCATTTCTTATTACATTCCTGAGACTCTTTCTCAAGATAACTTTTCACTACAATCCCATTCTCCAGTGCTCACTGTCCCTCACAAATTCACAACAGTTTAAAAAAAAACATAGCCTGCAAATATAAGTATGCCTTCTATGGCTTTATATGGACTTTGAATAAGTACACTGAATGTCCTTGGACACTGGACATGCTCCTGTAAAATTTTAACCAAGAAATACTTCTCTTCTGACAACAAGGTCTTAGTAACTCACCTAAGTAAGCACAATATAGATAAGATACACACAGCCAGAAACTTGTGCAGTTCAGACAAAAAAATCCCCATTTTGCAGGCTGCATGTTAAGACCAACAAATACCTCAAAGTACACAGTATGTACACAAATCCAAGTCAGCAAATTCTGTTCTGTAGGGCTACATTGTTAGGGATTTCTGTGCTTGGTATCTTCAAAGTGTCTTCAGGTATACTGACGCTACTTGGAGTCTCACCTCATAGCAATAATGTATAAATATACTCCAAGTGACCGAGCCACAGGCAGCTAAATGCAACACAGCTTTGCAGAAAATCCATCTGCTTTTTGTAAATGTTAGATATCTTCAGGCATAGTGAAAACTAAACTGAATCAAATAACAGTGGAAGAATATTTGCACGCTCATATCAAGTCTCAGGTGACACCTATCAGAGGCAGGATTTAGAAGAAACATGGAGGCAACTACCTCCATGCAGACACCTAGCAAACAAAATACTGGCCCAGAACTGGCCCAGCACTTTCTCCTAGAAATCTGGTAGTCTCTATGTCATAAAATAAGAAATACCCAAAAGCTCTGATACAAACCCAGTATGCTTTGAGTAGATGAATTCATGAAGCTTCAGTTATGTTTGTAGTTGTTGTTCCTCGTTCCTTCATAACTCTCTATCTCAGGTTTCACCCTCCCATTGCAAAGGACACAGCACGTGCTTGAGCCAAGGGCATGTTGTTGAGTGAGTGCAGATATGTGGTTGCTACTGAATATACAAATATCCATTAGGGAATTAGAAATCCCTGAAACGGGAGTGCTTAGACTAATAAATCATACAGGTTTAACACTTTAAAACAAATTTCTTATATTGGCACTCATCAACAATCCTCTTCATGCAAGTAACTCAAGACTATACAACATTATCACTAGATACAAGTTCTTAAACATAGCATCATAGAGGGGTTTGGAAAGGACCTTTGAAGATCATCTAGTCCAAGCCCCAGGGGTGATCCACACAATCATCATATATCCAAACCAGCCAGTCCTTTATCCTAAATTAGCTGTGATCTTTCGTTACCATGGAGCTTATGCTATGCAGTCAGTACAGTCACTATGACCTTGATGCTCTAAGTCATAGATATTTTCAGGCCCCAGAGCTCTTCAACAGGGATAGTCAAAACTGAAGTAGGCACCCCATTTCTTCCCCAGCCCGAATGAAAGATCTTACCCAGCTAAGCTTGTTGAATTTCTGGCTAGTGGCCAGCCCTTGGTACCCATGAAGGGAGGTTACTTTCCCAGACTCTGCCACATGCTTTTATCACATCCCTGCCTGGGTTTGTCCCTCGCTCCTGTTTGCTAAGCAGCTTCTTCCTTTCTTAAGACAAACATAGTCTTTTACCAGCTTTCAAGGCTGAACTTTGTGAATAACTGAACATGAATAGGTTGTTTATGGTTCTGTCTATCCACTTTCAACCTGTGATTATTTTCAAAGACTTTGCTGTCTCACACTTAAACTGGGAGTCATAACAAGCAGGTCCCAAGCTTGGTCCCAAGCTTCACAGGCAGTTCTCCTAACAAGCTGATAAGTGGCCTAACAATTCAGGAGTAGAACCAAGTTCCATCTTCTGCCCAAGGTGAAAACAAACAGATGCAGTTTATATTACATATAAATACAGTATTAACTTGTAATTTTACATTAAAATTATATTTATCTTGTTTATAAAGTCAGAGGCTCTTTAAAAGTTTTGGTTTTATGTATAAGCTTTGAAAAAAATGAGGATTCTTTTAGCATACAAAGCAAGATACTGCGTGAACCCACCTAGAAAGATAAAACTATGAGCTGGTAAAGCTGAGCATGAAACATTTACAGCTTCATTAAATAGGCCACAAGAAAATAAATGGTAAACACTCAATAGGTATTCTTACATAAATCAGCCAGGCCAAAGGAGTTATCTTTAATTCTTTTTGGTAAGAATTTAACTTGTAAAAGGCTCTAATCAATTTAATTCCACTCATATTCCATAACAGCCAAACTGAGCAACAGAGTTCATTGCTCTCTGCCCTCTGCAAAAAGCTGCCACTGCCTCAGCTCTGTCCTAGTACTGTGACTGCACCATCACCCATTTCCATCAAAGCACCTTTTCCTGACTTATTCATTAGACCTTTTGCTAACCCAGATGGTTTTGCCTAGAATGTAGAAAACAAGATCCTTCTGCATTTTCCCCACTAATAGTTCAGCTCACATGTGCTTTAATTTAACCAAGTTTAAAAAATTGTCTCAGTTTGGTTAATCATGGCAGGAATATTTATCTCAAATGGTTTGTGCATGCTCCCTCTTCCTATCAGCCAAGCCCTTCAAGAAGAACAGGGTGTACATTTGTAGTGTGGGTGCTTGCTCCTTCTCATGTATTTCTGTCCTCAAAGTGAGGAGCTGAGGCCCCTCAAAAGCAAGGAAGCAAAGCCATTTTGTCAGGCATGGAGGGCATTTTTCCCTCTCATTTACTCAAGAAAGCCTGATTGCTTCATTATTATTGATAACTGCTTTATTATTGTTTCTTATGTAGCACTGTAGACAAGGCTGATTGTGCAAGGCATTGGACAAACACAGCAGTCTCTTGCTTTTCTTTTTATTTGAGGACTGGAAAAGCATCCCTCAGGAAAAGGTTCTGGTGGGAGTTTAATCCCTGGAAGGGAACCCTGCTACAGTACCATCCTCACCAGCAACATCACCAGCCTCCAGCTCACCATGTTGGGCTCAGCACCATACCAGACATCCATAAAGCCCTGAGGCAATCAGACTGCAAACTGAAAATAACCCAGAGGCAACAAGAAATGTGTGTTTTTTAACACAAACGGTTCCCTGCCTGCTGCAGTACAGGGCTGCATCCGTGTGGACATGAGAGGGAGGGCATGAACCAGCTGTGAGGGAAGGGATACAATTTGCTTCTTCTCCCCCCATCAGCAATAGCACTAAACACCAGCCTTCTGCAAAAACAAGACAAATTGAAGAGATTTAAATACCATACTCAGTTATGAAAAGAAAGCAGACACTATTCTAGAGGGCATTTTGATTTACTCCTAATATCTATAACAGGAACAGGAATAATGTTTAGTATCAGAAAAAACAGACTGAAGTGAAAAATACAAAACAGGGAAAAGGCACCAGTGGTTAACTAGTAGAAAAAATTATCAGGGGAAATGTTGGTTCTCATTTCCTGATGTCTGCAGATCTCTTTGGGAAAAAAATGTATTTTAGTTTAGCATAAATCAGTGGGCTAATATCAAGAGAGACATGAAGAAATTGCATGGTCTGTGAAGGATGGGATGTCAGTACGTGGTCTAACATGCTCTGCCTGTTCTGCAGAACAGAACTCCAGGATAGGAAAGATGTTTTTGCATCCACATGCACATGGATCCTGTGCTGCAGAGCATTACACACAGACAGCTGGTACCAAGTCCCACATGGGGCATTCCACAGCTGACCCACACACTGCTGCATGTTCAAAGCTATATGCCAGCTCGTGTCACATCCATTTCCCACTTCTCATGCCAGAACATGAAGCAAGTTCAGGCTCTTCTCCCTCTTGCCCCTCATGAGAAATTATCTCAAACAACAGTGTCCTATAAACCCCATTATCCCTTTTAGTAGAACTTCAGACCACCACACAAAACCAAAAACATTTCCTTTGGCAGGAAAATATTAACATTGCCTCTTATTTCTCAAGAGGGTCTGAGAACCTGACTACCATTTTTTTCTCCCCATTGTTCTCTAATTGCTCAGCTGATTGGACAACATAACCAACAAGCAGGAGGTACAAGTAGCTTGGGAAAGGCCTGAACACCCTTTCTACAAATGTGTATTTTCTGAATTCCAACACTTTTGTGGATGAAATATTTTTACATGGTTACAATTGAGCAGCAATTCAGAATTTAGTAATTGTGAGGAAGATCCATAAGTTGAACCTAATCATTAACCAGTTTAGAGATGAACAAGTGATTAGTAGAATGCTATAATTGAAACAGCAACTTAATTACAGATCCAAGAATGACAAGATTCACTCTAACTTACTACAAAATACAGACACATTTTAGTTTAGGGTATTAAAACCAAGCCAAACAAAAAACAAATGTTTGGCTCCTGTGAAATTCTGTACTCTCAAGGCAAGTGTGGCTACTCACACACACAGCTAGGTAGCCAGGTGACTGGAAGAGGCTAGTCTATAGTAAAATATCTATCCTATAATTTGGAGTAAGTACTCAGGGAACAAATGAGCATTCCCCACTGGGCAATCATTGAGACACCCTAGCCCTCCATCAATGTTGTCAGAGGATGGTCCTCAAGTATTTTATGCCCGAGAGGCATCTCAGCTCAGGGGCTACTCTGGTAACAGCCCTCTGCAATCCAGGAGAGCTCAAGGAGTCTTACTTAAAATCATTATTTATAGGGTCAGACATAATTGACTTTTGCCATCTGCTTTTCCATTTTGGCCCAACTTGGATGATGAAATATTCAGGTACTTTTTGCCAGTTATACAGACCCAGAACTTGGTAGATTTTGAGTTCTGCTATCAGCCCCCCCATTCAAGCCATGACCCAAGGCTGTCAGCAGGTGACTGATTGCTGTTGCCTTTTCCAGGCAATAAGGGAGGGGCAGGAGCCAGGGGGTGCCTCGATACTCTGGTCTGCTGCTTATGATCTAGATATCATTGTTGTTCCCAAAGAATAGAGGGAGCAGGAGCCAGGTACATCAAGTGGGCGTCTCAATGCCCTGAAACACTGCCTTTTGCAATCCATCCCTGACTTGTCTCAGGTTGGTGTGTGGCCCAGGGAGAGGGAATTGCACCAAGTGACCGAAGAGCAGGGTTTGCACCACCACAAACAAGACTAACATATATATTCCTTTACACCTCCACATAGCAATCTCCCCAGCAATTCCTTTGGGTACCCTGTTCCAGCAGCTAAGCCTCACAGTTATACACTGCTATTTATTACTGTGAAAAGCCTTTATTG
This sequence comes from Heliangelus exortis, assembly GCF_036169615.1. NCBI lineage: Eukaryota > Metazoa > Chordata > Aves > Apodiformes > Trochilidae > Heliangelus > Heliangelus exortis. Next base: position 6,279,586 of record NC_092428.1, on the reverse strand, counting down.
GATCTTTCAGCACAACTTAGCAGTGTCAACTCAAACATTGCTAGAGTTCATTCCAATTTAAATACTGCACACCAATTTAAGCAATAAATGAGGTTTTACCTAGTAAAATCTAATCCCTCCAGTACAAAAAGATCTCCTCCCTCTCCCATTACCAGCGTATCACCTCTCCAATCTCCCAGACAGTTTAATTTTGGGAGGTATGAACAGATCCCCCTCTGCCCACCAGCACTAGCATTGCCAAATAAAACATGTCACAGAGTCACAGGAATATATAGGTTGAATGCTCCTATAAAACCACATCACAATTATCTATCAAGCAGAAAAAAGTTAATCTTAAACACCTGCTCCCACCTGACACAAGGTCCCCTCCCCAGCATGAGACACTCAAGCAGCCTCACCTGCAGTGACCACTGCGTGGTGTTCAAGGAGCTTTCTCTTATGCTTCCCCCACCACCCCATTTTCATTAAAGCTCTGTAGCAACAGAATGGGATGTGTTTATTCTCATTAGAAGATTGGTACATCTTAAACACTGTCAAGAGAAAGCAGTTAAGCTCAGAAGAGTCTTTGCAAGCACAGCAATACTCAAGATTTCGTGTGAGAGGAAAATTATGCTGACCCTAAGTGTTCAATACTCAACACATGGATTCTAAAGTGACTGGCCTGCTTTTTCCACATAGTGCTTACTGAAGTGCAGATCAGGCATCAGAATTCCTTCATTTGAACTGAAACTGAAAGCTTCAGTCTTCAAAGAGGTAATAAGTACTGTCCATCCTGATACAAAATCTGATTTAGGACTCCCTGTGCACTCTGATGAGCCTGTGTTGACTGTAAAATGAAATGGAAAATATTCTTTTATTGGAGGAACACAAACACTTGCTACTGCTGTGAAAACTGTAGGGTTTGACTCACAGAAGACTTAATGAATCCTCTCCCAAAGACACCATGAGCAGGTTAATTTGTAGATAACCTCCCAAGCAAGTGATAGCTCTCAGTGCCCAGAGTCTGCAGTGTCTTCCAACAATTCCCTCATCCCCAGCTACTCCTGAAGTTCCTTCTCCACACTTCACTTACATTAGGCTTCTGGGCACAAAGCTATTGATTTTCCTTTTTTCCCTCTGGCCAACCAAGTTATTAGAAAGTAGGATGAGGCAGGACTCAAAGCCTGATGAGCTCATATGGAGACTCTCTGACAAATACCTTCCTCCCATGCTGCTGACACCTTTGTGGACAGACTTCACTTCATCCTCTCCCTCCAGGGTACAAACATGTGCAAAGTTGCCGATGTTTAACACTGGGCTGGCAATTAAATGAGTGACAGATGCTCTCTATTAAGCCTTTCCTTTCTGAGAAAGAGAAAGGAGAGAGAACAAGGGAGAGGGACTTGTAGGTTGGAAACTGCACAGCTTCAATGAAACAGTAAAGAAGAAAGAGAAAATAACGAAATATATAGATATACACAAATAAATGCAAACCCATTACTGCTCTCAAATCAGGACAAGGGTGCTTTAGTTCACACTATCACTGCTGCCTACTTGAGGACAGCCCAAATCTCTCACAAGAGACCCGAGGGCTTTTCAGTGTGCAACATGAAATCCAGGCAGGCACCCAAAACAGTGCTTGCAGAGGTGGTTCTGGTCAGAAAGACACAGCTGTTCATCTGAGACCTGCTGGGGGGCTTGATGCCTCCAGCAGGTCTCAGATGTGTTTTACAGCCTCAGCTGTCCTGTCAGCCTCAGCTTCAAAATGAACTGGTTCATTACAGCAAGGCAAACTGAGGAAAGCAGGCTCAGTTTGCTGCTCTTCTTGCCATATGACACAGTACCCTGGCCAGGACACTCAACAGGAGAGAAGATTCAAGCCCTTGAGCAGCCCTGCTGAAAGGTGGGAAGGCTGCAAAATGCTTTCAGTACTTGTCATACAGCTGAGGGAAGAGCAGATCCCAAGGGGAGCATTTTCATCCTCCGGTCTCAGTGCAGTGCAGAGCCAGATAATGACCCAGAGACTGTGTTCCCTTATTGCCTGTGTTCATCCTGCTAGAAGTAAATTTCTCACATACTTTGAGGTGTAATCATGAAAACACCAAGTTTTCCATGGTCTGCTGCTGGGCAGGGATAGTACTTGTTGGGACCACCCCTGAAGATGGCAAGACTGCATTGTCTCAAGCTTGCTAAATTGGGCTTTCATGCAGGATCTGGAGATGAATTCTCACAGGGTGATCAAACTACAGCCAAGCAGTTTGGTTTGCATGGAAGATACCCTGGTTGCCAGGGCAGTCCTACCTACAAGAGTATGGGCACCCTTAAAGGTTACTGTGAGCAAAATGCAGGAGAACTGCACCAAGGCGGGAGCTCCCAGAAGATGTCAGTACAGCAAAAAACCATGCAAGGCCACAGCTGGCACCAAAACTGTGAGGGCTTCCCGCAGGGAAGAGAAATAGGTAAAAAAATAAAGCACTGGACATAAGTGATCATGTGAACATTGCTCCAGAAGTCTTTGAGGCAGATGACTCAAAGTAAGCACACTTCAATTTTCCCCCTTTCAGTGCTGTTCTAAGTCCATGTTAAGAGGGAGCCCACTGGGTCAGCCGGGCCTGATGCCAGGACAGCCATACCTGTACCATCTGCAGGCACTGCTAACTCATGAACAACCCCAGAAACCCACTACTGCTGAGGAGGCAGCTTTCCTAGGAGCAAGTGCTATGCTGGAGCAGCTTCCAAGGGCTGAGGGAACCAGGCAAGCTCGGCACACACACCTTGGCATTCAGGCCCCCACACAACTTCATTCTTTTCACCTTGTAAGTTTGCTTGGGCAGAAGTAGCGCTTGGGAAAAGTGCAATTAAAATGAAGAAAAATCATAGAATCATAGAATCATAGAATAGGCTGGGTTGGAAGGGACCTCAGAGATCATCGAGTCCAACCCTTGAAATTCATTCTCTTGAAAAATCATTCTCTTTGCCATGTAGTGTGTCATTTGTATTTCTTCAAAATTACTCTCTTCTCTCTATCGGGTCACCGAGTCTAGCAGAAGTTAATCAGCACCTCCAGACCGAGCAGTGCAGTAGGAGGTCCCCAGCACCACTACCGTGCCTGTGCAGCCCTCTAGTGCCCACTCCCAGCCATGTTTCTGCATCACTATTACCAACACCAGTGGCCATGTCCCGGCAGAGCTGCCACAGCTTTCTATCCCTGCCATGAGGAGGACTTGCCACTCCTAAGAAGCAGCTTTGCACCCCGATGCTCACAGCACTTTTTAAAAAAATTAAAAACATTTTAACTCCGTGGGTTCTAGTTGCATCCTTCACATGAAGGGGCTGCCCAGGAGCTCTCTTCACCTGCTGCTGTTCCAGATCCACCCAGCCACAAACCTTTCCTCAGCATGCAGAACTAACACACCCACATTCAGATTGAAGGGCAACACCCCCTACAGCCCACAAGTTTTTCTGATTCCTCTAATTCATCGACGAGTGCTGAACATTTTCCCTCCCCTGCCTCCCTTCTCCCTCCTCTCCTCCCCCCCCCCCTCCCCCTTCCCCCCCGGGGCAGCAGCTCTGACTTGGGATGCTAAGAAGCCAAGGCTTCCTCAGGACTTCTGCTCCAGCACTTCAACACTGTCCTCTGCTTCTACTGTCCTCTACTGTCCTGGGTGTAACTTCACTAACCCCAAATGTAGCATCAGGACTGCAGCCTCTGGGTAAGGTCAGCCCTTTGAACCTACTCAGAACACACAGAAGCTGTTACCATCTGTGCCTAGAAGGCTTTTAGATGTCTTATGCTCTTGTATTGCCACTTACCTCCAGCTTCTGCTCCTGGTGACTTTCTGTCCCCAGAGCACACCTCCAAGTAGGACCCAGCTTTCCCCAGATCCACACCAGGAGCAAGATGTTGTGCTTGCCATGACTTTTATTTGTGGCCCACAGGTGCAGGAAGCTTCCCCTTCCTGTCTTCCACTGGCTCATCCTAATGAGGCCCAGACCCCATACAAATGGTCTCCAGGTGCTAAATGAAGTCAGTGTCATCCTCCTCTCCTGCTGCAGCCCTGGGAGCTCAGCACACTCATGTCAGCACAGGGCAGCTTGCTTTAAGGCCCTATGCATGGGGAGAAAGACCCTATGCACGGTTGCTCTGGCTGCACAAATGGAAGGTAACACAGCTCTTCATGGACACAAAAGCTTTTCTTTCCTGTCATTTATTGCAGATGGAAGCAACGTTTTCTTGTGCATTGTGCTAAGATACTGAGGGCTCATTTTAGGTGCCTGAATTCTGCCTAACACCAGAGGACACCTGACACAGCCCATGGTAATGGTAGAAGCATCAGAAGACCCCTGTGAACCCATGTCCTTCTGGAGGCCAAGTGGAGCACCCCAGGCCATCTCCCTGTGCATGGACAGTTGTAGCAGCCCATTCCTTAGTGTAGCAAACCCAGACCCAGACCAAACTTCTCCTTCTGCCATGTCTAAAGAAAAACATTTATTTTTGTGTGTCACCTCTTCATCAGCCAGCACCCTGCCCAGCAAACAGCACTCTGGGTGCTCCCCCCAGCCAGGCTGCAAGGAGTAGATCTGTGCTGCTGCTGCTGCCATGGGGTCAGTCACCCACACTTATGGGGATGGGGTACAAACAGGTGCCCTGTCCCAAGCTGTGGACCCCCCCCAAGCAGTGCCAGCCCTGGCACCCATCCCTGGGGTGCCCAGGTCTGATCCCTGTCAGGTGTTCTCCGGGCAGCTTTCAGTTGCCTGGAAAGCTTAAAAAGGCTCAAGTTATGTATTTTCCTTCCCCACACAGATGATTCACTGCACTTCCCTCTGTAAACAGTGGGTGGATCCCAGCTGGATTTCCGGGAGTGACACAGCCTGGATTCCCGGTTTGGGGGGCTGCAGCTCCACACCTCCTTGTCCTCCCAGCCTACCTTGCACCAGAGCTCAAGTGCAGGAGCAAACTTGTAGTCCATGCACACTTGCACAATATGCATAGGGGAGGAAAAAGCCCAGTGTGCCCCAGGCCAGGCCTGGATGCAGGTGAGCTGCTGTGCATCCCTTAATACACTGCACCCCTCATTGCAGCGTTATCCCTCACTGCACACCCGGGTTCTGCAGGGTCCTTTCCCACCCTTGCAGGAGCAGCCCAGCATCGCAGGCTCAGCAGGCTCATTGCATCCACCTCATGCTGCCCGGAAACAAGTTGATGCTAGCTAAGAGCTACCCAGCTCTCACCTCCCACTGTGTCCTATTTACAAGATGAGGGCAAGAGAAGTGCTGGCTAAGCCCAAACTATTTTTTTTTTCCAAGGGATTAATTGCAAGGCTAGCTGCAAGGAAATACTTACAGATGAGCTGACGTTTCCCTTGACGTTCCTCATCAGGCATTTGTGGATGTGGAGCAGTGTGGGAACCAGCATGGTGCCTGCCCCACACCAGGCAAAACCCCCCCCATCACGTGTAACACGGTCCCTAACCCAAAATCACCCTGCGAAACTTAATTTCCTCTCGGACAAGACCTGGGGCAGGCAGGACCATCCCTGCCAGCCCTCCTGGGGCTGATTTGGGTCATCTGCGCAGAGACCCTGCATCCCTGTGCCCCAGCCGCGGGCGATGTCTGGGGGTAATGCCATGGTTTTAGCCACTAGAGGGAGAAGCAGGAGGTCAGATGCCACCGAGAAGTCGCATGGAGTTCCCGCACTGTGCGTTGAGCCCCCTATCTAAACCCAAGCACTGATTTCTTACCCTGCTGTGTTGATGGCTGAGCCCAATCCTGGTCTTGGACCTGTCCTGGGACCCATCCTGCTCCAGCTATGCAGAGTGCCTGACCCTGACCAAGCTCCTTTTGAAATAGAAACATGGTTTTCTCCATCAAAGGGATTTAAACCTCAAGGAAATGTCAGCCCTAGGTGCAGAGCATAGGGAGAAGCCATCCAGGATGTTTGGAAATAAACACCAAGCCCCTAGATTCCTTTTTGCATTCTTTTCATTCCTGGAGAAGACATTTCCACCCTGTGACCTTCAAGGTGGTTCCTCTATCCCTGCCATCTCCCACTGCTGCTGGGAAAGCTGGCCCTGGCACCTTTCCTCCAACCCCTCTGCCACCCCTGTTGAAAACCTGGGCTTCTGCTGGTGCTGGGGCAGTGTTTGGGGTGCTACCAGCCCTTCATCCTCCTTGTAAGCCCCTCCTCAATCAGCTTAAATCCCCAGAGCAACATTTGCTGGCCTGGGGCCACCACCTGAAGACCATCACCCCAAATCCTGCCCTGTTTGCAAATACAAAGCTCAGAGGAGGACCATCTCCAGCCTGGCCACTTTGTGGAGATGCTGAAACAGAGCAATGCGTGGTCAGCATCCTGCTTTGCTCCTTCTGGTAAGAGGATGGGCTTCCCCACAGCCCCACTCGCTTTCACTTTAGTTTCAGTTTCACCAGGCAGCTTTCCCTGCTGGGAAACCTTCCTGCCTCCCAATGGAAACCCTCTGGAGCCAGTGGTGGATGTTGCCCCGGCTGCTGGCCAAGTGTGACCAGCCCAGGAGGTTCCATCCCCGGGGTTCCTGTAAGCTGCCTGTGACGCCCCATGCAGGGGTAACGGGAGGGGGGATCGACTGGAACTTGCCCATATACAAATGCCTTCAGGGGAATGACTCAGTTTGTGGTTTTCCTCCCTTCCCCGCCAGCAGATTTGGCACCCAAAGACCTTCAAGGCTGCTGTCAGGCAGGGTTGTGCTGGCGGTGGGGCAAGGGGACACCCCTGCCTTCCTGTGCCCCCCTCTCCCCAGCTCTTCTCCATCTCCTGGGCTTCTCCAGCCCCAACCATCCATTTTATTCCTTCTGTAAAGCTCCACGGGGATGGGGGCCAGCTGCTGGCATCAGTGGACCGGGGCTGGAGGGGAAACAGGAACCTTGAGGGGAAAAACAACCCGAGAAACTCCCTTCCCCCCCCACCTCCCAGCCATGCTTCCTCCAGGGCTGCCAGGACTAAGAGGGGACTGTTTTTTTTGGGGTACATACTGCCTACAGCATCTCTTTAGAGAGATCAAGGTCGTCCAAAGGGGTAAATGTCATCTCTGGCAGTCACACCAGTGAAAATCCTGTGTGTTCCCCTGTTCATTTCCATTTCTTCTCTGTCCTGATAATTTAGGAAATCTCAACCGATTTCTATCCATCTGGCCAGAAGGGCAGAAGGTCTCAAAGGATGTGAAAATCTAACATGGGATAAAAATAGTCATCCAGGTGCAAGGAGAGCCTGAGCTCAGAGGCACAGCCTGAGTGAAACCCTGACTGTGTACAGAAACCTCTGCAGGGGAGAGAGGCAGAGAGAGTCCCTATGGCAGGAAAATTCCCACTGCAGGCTGTGCCTTCGCAAGGGGAGGTCTCTTGCAAGACATCACTGATGGTGTAATCATGGCTGAGCTTTTCTGTAGCTGTGCAAGCACTCAGCACAGGGCTCAGTGGGTAGGAGCTAAGGAACTGCATGAGTTGAAGAGATGCATCAGCTTCCCCTGGGGCTGCAGGGTCTGAGTGCATCTCCAGAGCTGCAGAAACAGCTCATCCCATGGGACACAGTCTGATGGGGCTATGCACAGGTCCTTCTGGGCTTTTTGTGCACAACAAGGGCTGGCACCCCAAGCAGTCTGAGAGCAGTCTGAGCACCAGCTGAGCCACCTGTCCTGCCATCCCAGCTCTGAGGCTACTGGTGCAGCCCCTCAAACATGGTTTTGAAGGATCAGGTGCCACAGATGAGCCAGGGCTGCTCAGCTCTTTCAGTGAGGGCATCTCCAGCCCCATGCTGTGACAGTTTCACTGCAGAAAAAGAACTTAGTGAGCCCAAAATGCCCCAAACACTGCATTTTTTTAATCCCAAGGGCAAAGCTGAAAGCTGTGGTTTCCCCCAGGTATTACATTACAGGAGGAAAAGGGGCATGCAGGTGGTTTTGTTGGCTTAGAGGAGAGAGAGAAGGAAAGAAGCACAAGAACCAGACACTGAATTATTCAAAGCTTAATGTCTTCAAGGTGAGACCTGAAGATGACCTGAGTCTCAGCTAAAGCTGGAGAGTGGGATTAGCACTGTATTAGACACCTTTGAGTCCACATCTGAGAGAAACTTCCCCTGGGGATGGGCAGCTGGTGCTGGCTGGTCATGAGCTTGGATCCCGTTTGGGCTTCTCTAGTGTCTATTAAAGGCATGAGCAGCAACTAGTCCCTGCAACACCTCCAGATACAGCCTGCTGTACACAACCTGGGGCTGTGTGGGAGAGAAGCCTCCTGGGAAGGGATGGTATCTCCTGGGAACGGGCATCTCGTCCCATGGCAAATCTGGGGAAGGCCTTGTCCCCTTTAAGCCCCAGAGGCTGTGGCTGGCCACTGGGAGAGTCCAGCAGGCCATAGCATTTTCACCAATCCCTTTTCCAAGTGCCTCCCCAAGGCACTGGGCAGCTGCAGCTTCATCCAAAACCCTGCAGTACTGTGGGGCTCAAAAACTTCAGCTCAGCCCTTACCTTAAGGCCACTTGCTGCTTTGAGCAGTTACACTGAAAGGTGTTTTAATTGCCCAATAATTTCTGAGTTCTAAAATGTGCCCTGGTCTTTCTGTCTGGCTTTATCAGCCATCACAGGTGTTCAGAGGTGGTTTTTTTTAACTTCCTTTTTTCTGGACAGGCAGGAAAATCCAGATTCCATCTCTTCCTCTGCCCCATCCACAGAGCTGGAAGGTGGATTTTCTTCACCCAGGGTGAAGCTCCAGCTCTGCAGTGGGCCGTGTCCATCCCTTACCAGCACTGCCCCTCCCCCATGGGACTTCCCGAAGGCAAAACTCCCCATGCCGACCCAGCTTCCCAGCCAGGGAGGCTGCAGGAATCTCTTGCTTTTCCCCATAAGTGCTGAGCCTCCATGCTTCTGCAGGGTGCAGGCAAAGCTGCTCCTCACTTGTGTTCCCTGTCCCTGGGGTCCAGGGATGGCATTGAGTCTTGGCTGCTCTAATGTCACAAGGAGGGAAAGAATCTGAGCCCTGGGGTCTGCTCTTGCTCTCCCACCTCTGCCCAGGAGAGCCACAAAAACTGGGAGCTGAATGGCCACCCAAACTCCAACCATACCCTTCCTCCTCTTCCTCCTCATCCTCTTCCTCCCATGTCCTGCATTCTGGCAGCCAGCAAACCTGTGTAGCCCATTCCCCCCACCCCTGCAGGGCCAGACGCTGCAGGAGACACCCAGCCCTTCGGTGTGGGTCCAGGAGTTGCGGGGATGGAGTGGTGGGTGCTCCTCAGACATGCTGCAGGTAGGAGGGCAGCTCAGCCTTGAGGAATAGATGAAATTCCAGCTCTCTGAATAACATCCCAAAATTCCTATCCAGCCCCACCATGGTGGAGACATGGGGCAGAGAGTGGCAGACATGCAAAGCTAGGGCTTGCAGCCAAGCCCATAGCTGGGCACCCGAAAATACACCCTGAGGCCCCCAAGCTGATAATGCTGGCTCTTTTTAGGGATGTGTCTGGATAAATGTGTGGCTCCAACTTGGTCATCTCCACCACACAGCCTTCTAGGTGGTTCCCATCCCAAAAACACATAGCAGTACCCCAAAGAAAGGAAAAAACATTCTGTAAATGTTATCTAAACCCACAGGGAACCTCTGGGGCCCGGGCAGGGGTGGTGCAGGCACACAGGTGAAACAGGAAAGGATCTCAACAGATCCCTGGGCTTCACAGGCATGCCAAAGCATCTCACCATCCCGTTATCAATTTAATTGCAAATTTATCAGTTTGCTGTGGTGCGGGAGGAGTGGCTGTGCTTGCCCCACCAGCAGCTCAGTGCCGCAGCCTCTGCCGGGGCCCCAGATTCCAGTTTCCAAACCGCCGGCGGAGGGGAACCCCAGGGGACCTGACGTCATTTCTGAGCTAAAACAATGGTTGGGCACTCAGCAGCACCAGGGGAAAGGACGGGAAGAGGATGCTGGCCAAGAGAACCTTATGGAAAAGGAATCCCATCAGGCAGATGTGCTCCCTCCCTTGCGAGCCGGAGGTAACAGGAGGGTGCTACCTGCCTGGCCATAATGTCCAGGGGACATCTTCTAATGATGTCCTAGGTGAGGGGAAACCATCTACCTGTGATGCAGATGGGAATGCTGCTGGATTGAGTGCTGGCCCGTGTGCTGCTGCTGGCAGGGCTCCATGGGCTGAGAACAGACACCACTCACCACAGATGTCAGCAGTATGGAGGTGACCCCCAATCTGGGCACTGCCACCACTCGCAGAGACACTAGGCTACAAGAGGGGTTAGATAGGCACTGGCAGGGTGAGGCCAGGGTGTAATTGAGCCTCAGGGGGGGAATCGTCACCCTCAAAAGTGGAAACTGGGCCAGCTGGGCAGCCACCCCTGAGCTTGTGCCCAGACATCCCCCTCAGCTCATCAGGGGAGGAAAATTCTCCCAACCCAAGAGGGTCACGGAGCACTGAGCAGCCCAGCACAATCATGGGGCTATGCTGCAGTTTCCCGGGCAAGCAGCCCCTTCTCCATCATCCAACCCTTCCCGGGAAGCAGAGGCTGCTGGGGGCCGCAGCCCTGGCACGGGGGTGCCGGTCGCTCCCTCCCACGGCTTCCCCTTTTCTCAGAAAGCCTGGAAACCAGAGGTGAAAGAAGTGGGTGGAAACTGCGTGCTGCCGTCCAGGAAGAGAAGTGAGTAAGTCGGCTGCAATATTTAACAGTGCCTCCAGCCCCGCCGCTCGCAGACCCGCCTCGACGGGAGCCCGAGCTGCCGGGTGAGTACCGGGGTAATGCCGGAGGGGCTGTGCCGGAGCTGGGGAGGGCCGGTGCCGCTGGGTGCGGGGTGATTTCTTGGCTGCTGCTCTCCCCGAGGAGCCACAGCCCGGGCGGTGAGGAGGGCAGAGCAGCGGGGATGTGATGATGTCTCCCGGTCCGTGGCAACACTCTCGCTCCCTGCTGCAGGCAGGGAAGGGGGAGAGAAAGTGCCAGACCGTGTGTGGGACATGAGCATCTTCGCTTTTATGCCTGGCTTTTTTGGTAATCTGCAAAACTGGACCTGTTCTGCTAATTTAAAGGGTGGAGGGGAGGTATGTGACTGTTCTTGCAAACTTCCTGGGAAGATAAAAGCGAAACACCCTGGATGAACGCCCCAGCCACCACGTCAGGGTGGCACTGGTGGCTGCACAGCACCCACCTGACACCACTGTTTGGCCCTGGGCATGTCCTGGTTAATCAGTAATCTCTGGGCTAATTAGATGGACACACCAGAAGGTGGGAGCCGCTGCTTTTTCAACCACATAAAGTAATAAACTGTGAACTGCGAAGAGGTAGCTGTGCCTGGGGGCTCCTGGCAAGGCAGCCATGACCCCTCCCAGAGCAGCCACTTACGCTTTGCCTCCCCTGGGAGCGAGAGGGAAGCCCTAAAGCTCACCCCGTGTTCCCCACAGGAGTGAGGACAAAAGCCAGAAAGGCCTGAATAGTCCTGGCAGATCAGAGCTGAGCTGATGCAGCACTCTCCAGCACAGATCTCCAGGTGGATGTTGGCAGTGCTCAAGTGTCTGCTTCCCCTCATCTTCCCATCGTCTCCCATCACGGCTCACTGATGGGAAATGTGGTCCTGGATCTGTCTCTGTTGTGCTCTAAGGGCCAGGCTGCTCAGCTGGGGTATTTTGTCTTTACTGATAATATTTTTCCTACTTGTTGCAAAGAAAGGAAATGTGGTATGCCTTTTTTTTCAGGGAAGGCAAAGTGTATCTCACACAGCCACATGGAGAGTTGGGTGCTGGACACATGGAGCTGGGGGGATCCTGTCTGGGGTGGCTCTTATGGCACTTTCATACGCAGCATCCGTAAGTGCTGCTGTGGGTCTTCTCTAGGACCCAGCTGCTACCAGCTTCTGGCTGGTCTTTTCCAACCACTGCTACCCTGAGGCCTTGGAGCTTCCTGCCCCCAGAGCAGAGGCAGAGGAGCTGCAGGTAAACTGCAACACAGAAAACCCAACAGCAGCAGTGTCCCACTGGGCACCCACTTGCCTGGGCTGTCTCTTGACCCACTGGCATTTTCAGGCTAAGGTCAGAAGCCCTGAGCACCGCTCAGCCTCTGGCCTCCTGTGCTAGAGCCAACTTTTCCATTGTACCCACTCTTGAGCATGTCTGTCAGCTCCAACAAGCTGTTACCCAGCTGCTGGGATCAATGACAAGGCTTCAAGTCCAGACAAGGTAGGACAAGCCCAAGACAGCCAGCACCAGAAGGGGATGTGTGCCAGAACTTGTATGGGGACATTACACACCCTGAGACAGGGGGAGAGGAGGATTTAAACTCTGCAGTGTGGCAAGGGCTTCTGCCCCAGAGTCAGGAGAAGCAGATGGCAGTGGGGCCATGAAACCCCCACCTACAGGGCTGATGTAATCCTCCCAGGAGCTGAGCTAGGGCAATGAGCTCAGTGTGCTGGTCACTCCATAGCTCAGTACTGCATCCTGACATCCTCAAGAAAACATGGGGTTGAGCCAGGGCAGGGTATATCCACACCAACAAAATATACAGCCCTCAGACAGCTCCTGTATCTCTATTCATCCCTGTCCTCCCTGACATTACAAAGTGCCCAAGCTCCAGTGCAGACCAGGGGACAGGGATATTCCCAGAAACACAGGGCCAAATCTAGCCCAGGACCTGCTGGGGTGCAAGAACAGGGGGCAAATCTGGAGATACCAAGGAGCAAAGGTGAATCCTAGAGAAGGATATGTGCCCAGCACACACAGCACATAGGAACCTGCATGAGCATATAGAAAACACCATGAAAGCACCTGCTCTCAGGAAAAGGGATGGGTCTCAAAGCAGGAGGTCAGGTAAAACTGTCCCTTTGCCCATGGTGCAGAAGCCCAGCATGGCTGAGGGAGGTCACAGCCTCCTGCACTGTGGCTGCCTGTGGTGGTGTGCTCCAGGGAGTGCCTACCTCTCTCCCTCATCCCAGGGCCCTTTCATCCCAGGGGTGCTGTGGATGCAATGTTGTGGGGACATAGCTTGCAGAAAGCCATGAGTGAAAGAGAAGAGTTGATGCTTGTTTAGGTTTGCATTTCAACCCCTCCTTTCTGAGCTCAGCTCCATGGGATTCCCATTGCACCCAGTTTTAATAGCCCCTGGTGCCTCGTGGCAACAGGATGCCTCTGCACCCACAGGCAGGACATCAAAAGGGAAACTTGCACAGTAAGGGGAGGAGGAAGAGTGGGGAGATCATCCCACTTTCCTGAGCTTGGGGGGATCAAAGCTACTGAAACCTCACTGCCATGCCACGGTAGTCTGAAAACAGACCTGGGTCCCTGAGATGTCTCATCCTGACAACGCATGGCAGGATGAGGGAACACTGAGCAGACCACTGAGCACTGAGCAGAGCTTTACCCCATCTCCCTCCTCCTCCTTCCCTCTGGCTACTCACTGCCACAGGTGCTCTGCAGGATGTGCCAGGGCTGGGACCCACAGCCTGGGACCCCACAGCTTTTGCAACAGGGCTTGGCTTGTTTGAGACACTCATTGGGGTGGTGAGTTCATGATGCCTTTGCTGAACTCAGATTCCCTGCAGATGGATTAAAATAGAGCCCTGGGCAGGCTGTTGGGCAATAATGGAGTTAGCTCCTTGTGCCAACAGTTCCTCAGTGCTTCCCCTGCCAAAATCTTTGCTTGTGCTCCAAAGCAGTGTGTGTCATTTCCTGTCTCTTCTGCTGATCCATCAAACCTGAGGGCTCCCCTCCTGCACTGCCAAGCCACCCTGTCTTCACAACTGTGTCAAACTATTGAGTAGCCAGAAAAAATGCCTCATCCTACCTCTCCGTTATCAGCCCAGTCCCTGGGTTTGAAAATTAACATCTCCTGCTGAGGGAGGAGGCTGGCTAAATCTGCTGTCAGTGTCATGCAGTTGTTCATGGGGGTCCCAATGTGTCATCTGAGTCTGTCCCTTTCCATGCGTGAGCTTTGCAGCCCAAACTGGAGAGTGAGGGCAGTGGGCAGCCACATGCATAGCTGTGGCATGCACCAGCATGTCCCAGCTTAGCCTGGACTGAAACAGATCCCTCCTTGGATCTGTTCTCTGACCTGTCTGGAAAAGGACTTTTACTGCTCAATTTTAAGCTGCAGAATTAACCTCTTTCCCCTCCCAAACAGGCAAGCTCCCTTGCCTCATAATCCACCTGCAGTAGCACCTACTGCACAACCCATTTCTATCCGTCAGCTGAAACATCCCAGTTCCAGGGGTTCCCACAAGCCCTGGTTTTGGTATGGTGGGAGCAGAGGGTGGTTGCACGGGACCACTGGGTTGCTCCCGCGGCTCTGAGCATCCCCGCTGCCCCCAGCACAGCTATGGCCCATTTTCAGATGCACAGACAGTGGAACTGTTTAAACTGCAGGATGTTACCACCTGCACACAAGACATAGGCAGGATTTCCAATGCACCTGCAAAGATCAGCCCCATCTGGAAGAGGGGGTATTTCTCTTGCAGCTACAGCAACTTTGCAGAGCACAGGCCTGACCTGATGCTTTGGAGCAGCTCCAAATGACAGAATGACTCGTGGAAACAGCAAAAAAAAATAGCAGCCAACTTGAGCAAAGTTTCCAAAGAAAGTTATGGCTGCATGTGCTGCTTCTGGAACAAGAGGTGCCAGTCCTCTCCCTGCAGCAGCTTCCTGTTGCAGAAATCCATGTCACCCCAGTGCCTGCACTGTGTTAGAGACATCGTGAGTTCTTTTCTATTTTTCTCCCCTTTGCAGATGGAGGTGCAGCTGGCTGGGAACAGGGAAAGCCAACTGACACTGGCTGCTTGGCTCTGAGAACTGAATTCCATAGGCATTAAAGTCTCCAGAAATGCCCTATGGATTCAGTTCTGCAGCTGGGTAGCAAATATGCCTCAAACCTTCGAGAAGAGCATGTCTGTGAGCTGTTTCTGCAAGGAATGTGTGAATCTTTCCTCTCTCACAGAGACCAGGGTAGGGATGGAGGTGAGTTACAGCCATCACGGGAAGCCCTGCATTGAGAGAGCTGCCCCAGGCAGTGGCTGCTTGTGTTAAGCTTTCCCTCAGGGGACAAAAAAGCCCAACTAGAAAATATTTTCTTCTTTCTGGAAGTGAAATGGCACTTAAGAAAACGAGTGTGTTGCTGCCTCCCGATGTACACATGCGACTGTAAACCTCTGCTAAAAATACGCATTGTCAGAACAACAGCCTGGGTGTGCCCTGCGATCTCCTGTTCAGAGTCCAGGCAGCAAAACCAAACAAAACCCTGGAGAAGATAAACAGGACAGGCTGGGTAAAGTGAAGGGTTGTGCCCACTCCTTCCTTGCACCCCCTGGGGACATCCCCAGCAAGGACAGGTATTTGGAGAAGATTTTTGTGGAGGCAATGGGTTTTCTTTCTACTCATCTACCACACACCTCTATGAGACTTTGGTTGTCCACCTTGAGTTTTGGGGACCTTTTCCACTATTAACACAATGCAAAGCTGCCACCATCGTTTTATTGGCTTTAGAAGTGGCATTTAAATCCTTGTAATTTGTAGAGCATCTGATCATCACTATAGGGAAAATGCTGCTGGAAGGGTACAGAATGCAACACCAGCACTTCAGCAAGTTGGGGGTAATGCCAAACAGAGCAAGCAGAATAACCCAAACACAGCTGGGCAGTAGTCATGTCTAACTTTGCAAAAAGGTGCCAGATCAGGTTGCAAGTTGTTCACAGGAGAGACTTCCATCAGGTAGCTAAAAAACTGAAGTACAAGGATTTGCATTTGAGGTTTGTTATTGTTTATTTATAATTATTTAAAAGGTACATGAGTTTGCAAAGCAAGTCAGATCCAGCCCCTCACAATCCTCAAGGTTTTCAGCACAACTCTGAAGCCCACCCTTCCAAGAGACCAAGCTGTGGTTCACACAGCACCAGTAACCTCAGTGAGGAGCCAGCACCTCCACCCAGAGCCAGGTCAAACCCAGAGCAGGACCTCAAGCAGCAGTGTCAGCAAGGACATGTAGAGCCAAGAGAACTGAGCACCAGGTTACCAAGTGTAAGAGGATGGGGACACCAGGATCTTCTGCCAGTGTGTAGGGAAGTGCTGCATACAGGCTTCACACAGTGATTAAGCACATTCAGATAATTGCTCTTTAGTGTTCAAGAGCCACTCTCTCTTCTGGGACCTGTGTTACTCCAGTCTGGAGGAAATCCCACTTTGGTCTCCTTAACTGAGTGCCAGAAAGGTGGCTGGCTTCCAGAACTTTCCCTTGGATAGGGTAGGAAGAGGTCCATCTTCTATTCAAGGGCTGCTGCCTGGAAATTCCCCCACAAGACTGTGACCACTCAAACCAAACCAGTGGCAATCAAACATTCATTTCAAAACCAGGACAAAAGAGCAGATCCAACAGAAAGTCAGGTGCTATGCGACTTCTTCACAGGGTGGGTATTGTGCCTCAAACAGTGTAAAGCTGCCGTAAGTTTGTGGAGGACAGGGCGCAGTTAAAAGCCAACAGAAATGGTGATATCCATTGCTTGTGTTACTTGCCAGCTGCACCAAAACCAGCTGCTAACTCACTCTCTCAGGGGTTCTGGAGCTTCTATCCATCCAGTGAGACTAACTACATCAATGTCTCAGTTTCTTTTTCTTCTTTCGGTTCCGGTCCTCACTGCTGTCATCTGCCTCACTGGCACTGGGTGTTGCAGCCTGCTGGATGACTTTTTTTTCCACTGCATATTCCTGCTCTCCTACCTTTGGGTCTCCCTTGACCAAGAACTCCCCTTTCCGGTAGGTTATGGAGACGTTGGTCCGTGGGTAGGTGCCATATACCCTCCGGAGATCATCCTTCACAAATTCTGGGAGGTCTTTCCTTGGGCCAAACACCTTTCCAAGCTTCCCCCATTGAAGTTCCCCTCTCATCGTGAAGCCTTCTGGCCATGTGTCTCGATACTGATCTGACCTCTGGTAGGCAGCATAAGGATTGTAGTTTGCATAGGGATTGTAGAGAGGGATGGGGACCACAGGAGGAGAGAAGTGCCAGGTGTAGTATGGATGGAAGTAGGGATTGGAGGCACTGTAGAGATGATGATACTCCACCTGACCTCCCATGTAGTCAGGGTAGCCATTCCGGTCTGCCACAAAGGTGATGGGTCGGCTGTAGAAGTTGTGCACATGGATGGGAGGGAACATCACAGAACTGGTCATGTCTTCTGCTCTCCCAGTCCGCAGTAGTGGGTAGGTGTAGGCAGAAGGTGGGATTACAGTTGGGTAATGCTCCCGTGGCACAAAACTAGGCTGGTACATGGTACAGGATCTCAAGTTTCACACAGGGTATGTTTATCCAGAGCAACTGCTGAGTGTCAAAATCTGTGAGGACAGGAAGAGAAGAGAAACATTTTACATGGGTTATATACATTCCGGAACAAGAATGAATAAGGAGATGCATCCAGCACCACGAGTATACCAACTAAGTGAAAGGATCTCCCTCCAGCTTGCAGGGGCAGTAACATAACAGGAATAAGCAGAGCCTCTTCACCATCAACTGCCTCTTTGCTGCTCAGCAAGACTCATCATTCAACCTACCCAGGTCTCAGAGTTACAAGGATGGGAACAAGTTACCATAAAAAAAAACTGAAGCCATCTCTTCTGCCCCCACACCCTCATGACATGGTTTTGCGCTGCTGTGAGGCAGCAAGACAAACAAGCTAGAGACCCTTTAGCAGGCATAAAAAATGGAGAAGGCAAGCACAAATGAAACAAGTCCAAAAACAAAATAAGCAGGCAAACATAAAGGAAAGATGTCACAGCCCAGTCCAGCTGCAATTGTTTCAGCTACCATCCTGCTCAGACAAGGAGATCTAGGAGGAAAAAAGAACAACCAACCAAGCAAACAAGTCTTCAACTGTCCTTGACTCTCTCCCCATCCTCCCAAATCCCTGCTTCTATTCTGATAAGCAAAGACCTGTGCCTACTGGTTTATCTCTAGAGCAAAATCCAGGCACATCTACATAACCTCTGGCAAGTTCTCATGCAAAGCATCTTGTTTAGGCCTCAGCAGTTATCATTCACATTTAAGCAACTCTGACCCACAGCTGAACTTGTTCCTAGCTTGCCCTCACTGGACAATCCAAGCACCCTCCAGAGCATTAAGCAATGTCCTCCCATGACTCACTGTCCTGTCCCCAAGGAGAGGAAGGGAAGCTCTACATACCAGGGTTTTTTTTTTTTAAGAAGTTTGCTGCCAGAGAGAGGAAAAGACCATGCACACAACTAAAGGCAGCAACATTGTTTCCTGCACACAGACTTAAGATCCTGTAGCTCTATTTTTGCTTCAGCCTTAACTAGAGTTGCCTCTCACACAGGTGTTGACCAAGAAGGTAATATGAAACTCATCCTTCAATTGGTGCTTTCTTCCAGCCTAAGAGAAAATTTGGCAGTCCCCTGAGAAGCTGCCTGCCACGAGCAATATTGGATACTACACAATGGAGCTTTTCTTTTTTCAACCAACAGAAGCAGGGGAACAGCACTAGAGTATTTAGTCAAGACAAGCCAGTACCCTTAAGCAATGGCTGCATCTTGGGAGCCAAAGCCCATTATAAGCATCAGGTCCCTGGATGGGAGAGAAACAGAAAGCTCAGCGTCCTTCATTAAAGCCCTTACAAAGAATGGCTCAAAGAGCTTCAAGCAAAATAAAGTAAGCTCAAACAGCTTTGACAGCAAGGTCTCCCCAGCTCATTATCAAGTGTTGGGGAGGAGGAGGGCAGGCTCCATGATGTTTCCTGCATTTAGCCCAGCTTACAACAGCACATAGCTCAGGCACTCACCAGGTAAGGGTAGGCCTGGGTGCCCTTCAACTTGAAGGCACAGAGCATTATCTGTACATCTCTTCTTGAGTTTGCCTGGCAGGTCTCACGAGGTTTAGAGCCAAGTCTCCTGCAGCAAGGAGCTCACTCCACTGTACCCTGTTTGAGCACATTTTCTTAGACCGTTATGGAAATGAGACTGTGAGCTAGTTTCTAAACATATTGCCTGTCTAACTTAGAACCACCAAAAAAATCCAGAGGGGTATTGTACATCAATGTCAGCATGAGGTGTGCAAGTGAAATAAATGGTCTTTCCTTAAAAAACAGTCTTTGTGCCTCTTTTAATCCAGTTCAATTCTACATCCCTACTGGGAGCCACAGTACCATTTCCATGGAGCCATCATCTGCAGAGACTAAACAAATATGACATCCACTGGTCAAAACAAAGCAAGCCCATCTTACCCCCCCAGCTGATCAGTCTGTTGCTTCATGCTGGCTTGGAACAGTCCTGGGGAAGCTCTTATCTCAGCCAGTTGATTACCAGCTCTTTCTCAAAAAAATACAAATGTTCCATCTACCAACTGCTGCAGCATGCTGCATTTTGGCTGGCAGCATCAGTGCTCCTTGGTATTCCCCAGCAGCTGGGGAAGTAGTAAGTAACAGACCATCTAAGGCATGCAGGTTTTAGCACAGAGGCAGCTTGAGCACACCTTTGCTTTTGCACTGGAAAATAAGGGGAACAAGTGGGTGGCTCAACCAGGCAAGAGGAAACAAACTGAAGAGATAAAGGGAAAATGAGGATTAAGGGAGTGCTCCAGGGCAGCATTGTCACATACTCGACCATAGGAGTGAAGACATTTTTCTGGAAGCACATCACCCAGGAGGAGGGTGTTGACAGCCGGCACAGCGTAGACAATACTTCTCAGCCCTGGAGGAAGATCGCAAACCTATCAGGGCAAGCTTTGGCTGGGCAGCTGGTACTCTGGCTTTGCTTTCCTGGGCAAGCTGAGCAGCTGCCTGGCACTGCTACTCCCTGCCTGCTCCCCATGGCAGAGCTCTGACCCTGTGCCCAAGCACCAGAGCTCTTGGGACTGCCCCAACACAGCTTTGCCTTCACAAGCACAAGAGCTCAAATCCCAGCTCCTTTCTTGTGAGGCAGGGCACTGGGTCTGAACCCTGAGGTGTGTTGCAACACAGGAGGCAGGAGGCACAAGGCCATTCCCCTGCCCATCCAGAGCTGCAGCCTTATGCTTCCAGGGGCTGACACCACGGAGTTCACACCCCACGGGTGCACCAGTACCTTGTGAATATTGCCCTGCAGGCTGCTCCATCTTCCAGAGGCAGATATTGGGAGACCATGGCTGGAGCAATGAGCAAGGTCTGAGCTAGGGCGTGACAAATCCATGTGTGTGGGAGGAGACAGGTCTTTGATAGAGTCAGTCCCACTTTGCCTGACCCTGCCCCATCCTCACCAGGAAGTGAGAGCTGGTAGTGCTTCAGGGAAAACAGGGTTTGCCAAGATGGTGATCTTTTGACCATCTGATAGCTGGAAAGCATCAAAAGGTCAGACGCTTAAAAAGAAAACCACAACAACAAAATAACCCAAACATCAATATTACCAAGCGGTACCCCTTAAGAAAAGGTTCCAACCCTCATTCACTGTCCTCTCCCCTTCCTCTTCACCTGCTCCCACTTCCCTCATTTCTCCAGAGGCTGCCCTGAATTTGAAAGTAGATATCCAACAGCCTCCAGCTCCCACCACCCTCTCCCATTTAACCTTGCTGGAAAAGTGTTCAACCCCATTCAGCTGGAGCTGAATGAGAAGCCAGGCACACACACACACACACACACACAAAAGCCCCACACACTACAGAGAAGGTCACAAGCCAGCTGAAACGAGATTGTCATCTCTGCTTGGTGAGAACATGATACTTCAGACTCTTCCCAGGCTTGCCAGAGCTGACTCCAGCAATTCCTTCACCCACTGCCCAGTCATCTGGCAGGGCCTCCTCACACATCTTGGTGCAGGTCAGGAGGTTGACACCATAGCTCCCAAAATACTTCATCTGCCAAGAAAAGCAAGTGCCAGCGCTAGCCGACCCAGAGAGAGTGGCTATGGTGCAATCAAGCCAATGCTTGCAACACAAAGCCGAGAGCACACTTGATGTTTCAAGTACAAAGATGATTTTGTTACACTACTCTGTTACACAGCTACTACAGGCGATGAATCTGCCACTAGTTAATGCAGGAACACACAAATCTGGCGGGGCTTTTCTAGTATCTAAAGTAGCAGAGATTAGTTCCCTAGCATTGCAGAAGACCATGGTTTTGCTGGACATGTCTCAGGACCTTTACTGCCATCTGAGCTAGCTTTGAATTTGGGGACCTCTCCACTTAGGTAATCATGGAGCACAAAACCCCCTGTACCTGCAGAAAGCAGAGGAAAAGGTGAATATTCAAGTCTATGATGTCTGCACAGTCTCTAGGAGAGAGATTAAAGTGACCCTGACTGTAGCATCAGCACCGACCAACATACAAGATGTACCATCGTACCCAACACATGAAACTTTCTACATTTATCTTGTGCATCTGGACAGATTGTTTTCACCCAGACAGACAGTTCAAGGAGTGTTACCAAGTTTTTTGTCCATCTCAAGCAGCAACCAAAGTTACCTTGGTCCTCAGATCAAGCTGGCAGTTTGAACAGCTTTAAGTGCTTTCTCAGAGGTCATACCAGTAAAACTGTAGAGACATTCAGCCCACAGGAGAGGACATGGCCATCTATTTTATTCTGTGTTGACCAAGACTGTTCTTTAATCATGTCATTGTTCTGTGATCAGATCCCATATGAACAGTTTGGGGTGGAACTACATGATCTTTAAGGTACCTTCCAATCCAAACTATTCAGTGTTCCAACCTAGCTATCTTTTTCTCTCCACTGTTGCAGCATTCAAATTTTCAGAC